>NC_091379.1:17620747-17794380 GCF_038502225.1 Cherax quadricarinatus
GAAGAGCAGAATGTAAGTGTAGTTGGAGAATGCGTGAGGCATTCGTAGAATGAATGAAGTAAAGCAGCTGGAACTGATGGGATCATGACAGAAATGTTAAAAGCAGGGGGGGATATAGTGTTTGAGTGGTTGGTACTTTTGTTTAATAAATGTATGAAAGAGGGGAAGGTACCTAGGGATTGGCGGAGAGCATGTATAGTAACTTTATATAAAGGGAAAGGGGACAAAAGAGATTGTAAAAATTATAGAGGAATAAGTTTACCGAGTATACCAGGAAAAGTATACGGTAGGGTTATAATTGAAAGAATTAGAGGTAAGACAGAATGTAGAATTGCAGATGAGCAAGGAGGCTTCAGAGTGGGTAGGGGATGTGTAGATCAAGTGTTTACATTGAAGCATATATGTGAACAGTATTTAGATAAAGGTAGGGAAGTTTTTATTGCATTTATGGATTTAGAAAAGGCATATGATAGAGTGGATAGAGGAGCAATGTGGCAGACGTTGCAAGTATATGGAATAGGTGGTAAGTTACTAAATGCTGTAAAGAGCTTTTATGAGGATAGTGAGGCTCAGGTTAGGGTATGTAGAAGAGAGGGTGAATACTTCCCGGTAAAAGTAGGTCTTAGACAGGGATGTGTAATGTCACCATGGTTGTTTAATATATTTATAGATGGGGTTGTAAAAGAAGTAAATGCTAGGGTGTTCGGGAGAGGGGTGGGATTAAATTATGGGGAATCAAATTCAAAATGGGAATTGACACAGTTACTTTTTGCTGATGATACTGTGCTTATGGGAGATTCTAAAGAAAAATTGCAAAGGTTAGTGGATGAGTTTGAGAATGTGTGTAAAGGTAGAAAGTTGAAAGTGAACATAGAAAAGAGTAAGGTGATGAGGGTATCAAATGATTTAGATAGAGAAAAATTGGATATCAAATTGGGGAGAAGGAGTATGGAAGAAGTGAATGTTTTCAGATACTTGGGAGTTGAAGTGTCGGCGGATGGATTTATGAAGGATGAGGTTAATCATAGAATTGATGAGGGAAAAAAGGCGAGTGGTGCGTTGAGGTATATGTGGAGTCAATAAACGTTATCCATGGAGGCAAAGAAGGGAATGTATGAAAGTATAGTAGTACCAACACTCTTATATGGATGTGAAGCTTGGGTGGTAAATGCAGCAGCGAGGAGACGGTTGGAGGCAGTGGAGATGTCCCGTCTAAGGGCAATGTGTGGTGTAAATATTATGCAGAAAATTCGGAGTGTGGAAATTAGAAGGTGTGGAGTTAATAAAAGCATTAGTCAGAGGGCAGAAGAGGGGTTGTTGAGGTGGTTTGGTTATTTAGAGAGAATGGATCAAAGTAGAATGACATGGAAAGCATATAAATCTATAGGGAAAGGAAGGAGGGGTAGGGGTCGTCCTCGAAAGGGTTGGAAAGAGGGGTAAAGGAGGTTTTGTGGGCAAGGGGCTTGGATTTCCAGCAAGCGTGCATGAACGTGTTAGTTAGGAGTGAATGGAGACGAATGATACTTGGGACCTGACGATCTGTTGGATTGTGAGCAGGGTAATATTTAGTGAAGGGATTCAGGGAAACCGGTTATTTTCATATAGTCGGACTTGAGTCCTGGAAATGGGAAGTACAATGCCTGCACTTTAAAGGAGGGGTTTGGGATATTGGCAGTTTGGAGGGGTATGTTGTGTATCTTTACACGTATATGCTTCTAAGCTGTTGTATTCTGAGCACCTCTGCAAAAGCAGTGATACTGTGTGAGTGTGGTGAAAGTGTTGAATGATGATTAAAGTATTTTCTTTTTAGGGATTTTCTTTCTTTTTTGGGTCACCCTGCCTCGGTGGGAGACGGCAGACTTGTTGAAAAAAAAAAAAAAAAACATGTATGTTTAGTGTGACCTAAGTGTAAGTAGAAGTAGCAAGACGTACCTGTAGTCTTGCATATTTATGAGACAGACGAAAGATGCCAGCAATCCTACCTTCATGTAAAACAATTACAGGCTTTCGTTTTACACTCACTTGGCAGGACGGTAGTACCTCCCTGGGTGGTTGCTGTCTACCAACCTATTTAGGTTAAACCCCAAAACTAAATGAAGCTACAGATTTGTGTAAAGTCTTTGGTGGTTTACACACAATATATGCTGCACTTAAATGTACCAGTATTACCAAGCTGAAAAATTACTAAATAAAAAAAATAAAAAACTTTCATCTTTCTTTTTAGGTCACCCTGCCTCACTGAGATACTGCAGTTTATTGGGAAAAAATACACCAGTATTACTTGCCTTGTTTAGAGATTTAATGTTTTCACTTTGTGTTGCCACTGTTTGGTCCTGAGATTTCAACATGGCTTCTTTTTCAGCTAAAGTACTGCTTGTGTCATCAAGTTCAGCTTTCAGAATATTCTTACTGGTTTCCAAGGTGCTGATCTCCTCTTTAATCAAGTCAAGCGTTTGAGTGACATTTTCACATTTCTTTTGCAAGTCTTCTGCCTCAGCTGTTTTTTCCAACAAAGAAGTCTGCAGAGAAATGTAACAGATTCAAGACATCAAAAGACTTTTATAAAACAAACACACATTGTTAGGGAGGGACAGAGAAGAGTAATTTGCACTGGTATCATACAAGATGGTTTAGAAAGACACGTAAGCAAACACTATGACATTAGAAAACGTTTCGGTCCTGGGACCGTGATCACTTTTTACGGTAAGAAGTGATCAAGGTCCCAGGACCGAAACGTTTTCTAATAAATGTCATAGTGCTTGCTTACGTGTCTTTCTAAACCAACTTGTCGGTATTTATTACCAAGGTTTATACCATCATACAAGATGCATGTTACCATTAATCCACAGTACATTCTAAAGTGACAACTTAGGAAGCACTTCAGTAAGGTTGCAAGGTAGTGAAGGATCAACAATATCTAATTCAAGTTTTCCCAGTACAATATTCTTTACACCAGGAAAACTATATATGTGTATCTGATAATTTTCTTGAGAAGCATCTACTCTGCAAAATTAAATACTGTATTTGAGAGAAAAAAAAATAAGAAAAATATTTATTCTGCCCTCTATTTCTTGCCCGTATTTTTTCAATTTTTTTTTTGTACCTATTTTTTTCTCTTTTCCTGTCCTTTTTCTCCTCCGCTCAAAAACTAGTAATACTGATAGCTTCCCCGTCCATTTTCCTCTCAGTGCGGATATCAACACAGGCAAATCACTTCAATGGAGTGAATAAAAAATACTGAATTCATACCCTAGCACTCATGCCAAGGTACTTCATAATGAATACTGACTTACCAGACTGTATACACCATCTTGTCCAAGTTTGCTACAATGGTATTACCACACTCAATAATTAAAAAAAAGTATACATGCCTAGAAAAGTGTGTTATAATAAGGGTTTATGCAACTGGACAGAGAACACTGTTTAGAGTTTTTATGAGGATAGTGAGGCTCCGGTTAGGGTGTGTAGGAGAGAGACAACTTCCCAGTAAAGAAGGTCTTTGACAGGGATGTGTAACGTCACCATAGTTGTTCAACCCTTTGAGAGTCGCCAGGCCCTCTCAGAGATTTGTTCTCAGGGTCGCCAAAATTAAAAAAAAAAAAAAAAAAAAAATCTCATGAAAAGATAAAGAATCTTTTCCCGATCATAATGACACCAAAAGTATGAAATTTGATGGAAAACTTATGGAATTATGCTCTCGTGAAGTTAGCGGTCTCGACGATGTTTACAGATTGGCGATTTTACCCACTTTGAGCCCTATTTTCGGCCAATTCCGGTGCACTAGTCTACAAAAATCTTAACTATTTTGCTAGAACTCCATTTTTTCTATCGAATGAGTACAAGAAACCACCCATTTACCGATTTCAACTATCCAATAAAGTGGTCAGAATTTAGCAATTTTGCCAATTTCACACAAATTTCAAAAGATGCCAATTTCCAAATAGGATCCAGAATAAACAAGAAAGACATTCCTGGCACTAAAATAACATTTCCTCTGTTCATTAGTCACGTCCCCAGGCCCCTCTTACATTCCTTTTGCTTTCCACTTTGATTTTTTGTTCTCACAAATATAATAAGATTTATTGTTATGCAGACTACTGCATTAGTGTAGAAATGGTATAAATAATATCGGCGCACTTGTGAAAGAATATTAGACTCGCCAGTTGATGTGTATTGGACGCTTAGCATGATTTGTTTACTTTTGAACTTCAGTAAAAATCGAACATTTCTGTTAATTTGAGCTTAATTTCGAGGTACTTTTCATTGTAAAACCAGTCAAAATCATCTCAATTTCTGTAATATGTCTTCCATTCTATACAATGAGACAAGGAAAACTAGAAAACAACAATAAATACCATACGAAAATACAGTGCAAAGTCGCTGTTTTAAACCAAAAACACGGTCTAAGTTTTTTTTTTTTCTCGTTACGCACTGTGTGCTACAGGATTTTTTTTATACTGTGCACACTGACTACATAGACCCATTCTTTCATATGTAGGCCTACCAGCTTTCTCTTGCTAGATTTGAGGGCACTAGAATTTATACGTACTAGCACGTCAAAAACCTTGGTGCGCAAGCCGTACTAGTACGGCCGAAACCCCGAAAGGCTTAATATATTTATAGATGGAGTAGTGAAAGAAGTAAATCCTAAGGTGTTTGGGAGAGAGGTGGGATTAAATTATGGAGAATGAAGTACAAAATGGAAGTCGTAATAAAAAATAAAAGAAAAAATACAGTTACTTTTTGGTGACGATACTGTGCTTATGGGAGATTCTAAAGAAAAGTTCCGGACAAGTTTGGGAGGGTGAGTAAAGATAGAAAGTTGAAAGTGAACAAAGGTAAGACTAAGGTGACGAGGGTATCAAACGATTTGGAGAGAGGGAGTATGGAAGAAGTGAATGTTTTCAGATATTTGGGAGTTGACTTGCTAGCAGATGGGTTTATGAAGGATGAGGTCAACCAAAGAACTGATGAAGGAAAAAAAGGCAAGCGGTGCATCAAGGTGTATGTGGGGACAAAAAAAACTATCTACAGAGGCAAAGATGGGAATGTATGAAAATATAGTTGTACCAACACTGTTATATGGGTGTGAAGCTTGGGTTGTAAATGCTGCAGCGAGGAGGTGGTGGAGATATCCTGTGTGGTGTAAATATTATGCAGAGAATTCGGAGTGTGGAAATTAGGAGGTGGTGTGGAGTTACTAAAGGTATTAGTCAGAGGGCTGAAGAGGGGTTGTTGAGGTGGTTTGGTCATTTAGAGAGAATAAATCCAAGTAGAATGACATGGAGAATGTATAAATCTGTAGGGAAAGGAAGGTGGGGTAGGGGGTCATCCTCAAAGGCTGGAGGAAGGAAAGGGGTAAAGGAGGTTTTGTGGGCGAGGGGCTTGGACTTCCAGCAAGCGTGCATGAGCATGTTAGATAGAAGTGAATGGAGACTAATGGTTTTTGGGACCTGACGAGCTGTTGGAATGTGAGCAGGATAATATTTGGTGAAGGGATTCAGGGAAACAGGTTATTTTTATATAGCCGGACTTGAGTACTGGAAATGGGAAATACAATGCCTGCACTTCAAAGGATGGGTTTGGGATATTGGAAGTTTGGAGTGATATGTTAAACGTATATTTATATATATGCTTCTAAACTGTTGTATCTGGGAGCCTCTGCAAAAACAGTGATTATGTATGAATGAGGTGAAAGTGTTGAATGATAATAAAAGTACTTTATTTTTGGGGATCTATTCTTTATTTTTGGGTCTCCCTGCCTTGGTGGGAGACGGCCGACTTGTTGAAAAAACAAAATATGGGTAGATGGAAACTGGACAATTATCTTCACCAGGTGCCATATCAACCAGGCTGTGATGGATATGTGGGGCAGTGGGCCTCCAGCAGCAACAGCCTGGTTGACCAGGCACGCACCAGACGAGCCTGGCCCATGGCCGGGCTGAGAGAGTAGAGAAGCTCTTGAAACTCTTCAAAGGTATATCAAAGGCACAAGATCATGCAGAGGTTTCAGAAACTAAACTTTGACAGCACTATCCAAGGATGAATGGAGGATGCCCATCATTACTTAGAACAAAAATAATGAAAACAGGAAAAAATAAATGGGTAAATGCATCACTGACCTGTAAATTGTCCAGTTGATCTTCATTACCTTCATACTTTTTCTTTAGTTCATCGAGCTTAGTTGTTACTTGCATCACAAAACTAGATTTTTCCTCCAACTGTTTCTCATATGATTTCCTAATCTCTTCTTTTTCTGCTTCTAAAACTGATATCTTATCCTCCAAGTCATTCACCTGAAATATTTCCAAATCAGGTTACTGCAGTCTCATATATCCTTCCAATTATGGTTTCAATTGTTTTTAAAAATATACCAGTCCCCAGATTGTTGTTCTTCCAACATCATCATTCCATGGGCTTGCTTCTCCAACTGATTTACTAGTAGTGGTTGACCTGCCTTCCTGGTTTAAAGCAGTACTCATGAACAATCCAGGAAATTGTAGTAGACCACCCATGCTATTCATCATCCTCCATGCATCAAAACTTGTACTAGTTCTGCAAGACGGAGAGCAGCAGCAGTGGAGGGAGTTTCTGCTGGACCATCACATCATACACAGCAAAGAAAACCCAGAATACTATTGGCTCCCCTTTCAGTAAGAGATATTCAATTGCAAAGCAACATTTTTTCACACTTGTTCAGGCAATATAACATACAAAAGAATACTGGGCTGCCAGATCATTTTTCCTCATAAACAGCACTCTGCTCACAATCCAAAAGACCCAGGTTCAATCCCAGACTGAATGAGATACACAGGTAAGTCATCACATCTGCCATCTCCTCTTAATCAGTATTATAATTATACCAAAGCTCAAAACCCACAAGGGTCATACAGCGCTGTAACCATCAATAGCGTGCCAAGGTAAGTCGGAAGCTGTCATTAACCCACCAGTGTTATTAATTTTTTTTTTTTTTTTATTATCACACCGGCCGATTCCCACCAAGGCAGGGTGGCCCGAAAAAGAAAAACTTTCACCATCATTCACTCCATCACTGTCTTGCCAGAAGGGTGCTTTACACTACAGTTTTTAAACTGCAACATTAACACCCCTCCTTCAGAGTGCAGGCACTGTACTTCCCATCTCCAGGACTCAAGTCCGGCCTGCCGGTTTCCCTGAATCCCTTCATAAATGTTACTTTGCTCACACTCCAACAGCACGTCAAGTATTAAAAACCATTTGTCTCCATTCACTCCTATCAAACACGCTCACGCATGCCTGCTGGAAGTCCAAGCCCCTCGCACACAAAACCTCCTTTACCCCCTCCCTCCAACCCTTCCTAGGCCGACCCCTACCCCGCCTTCCTTCCACTACAGACTGATACACTCTTGAAGTCATTCTGTTTCGCTCCATTCTCTCTACATGTCCGAACCACCTCAACAACCCTTCCTCAGCCCTCTGGACAACAGTTTTGGTAATCCCGCACCTCCTCCTAACTTCCAAACTACGAATTCTCTGCATTATATTCACACCACACATTGCCCTCAGACATGACATCTCCACTGCCTCCAGCCTTCTCCTCGCTGCAACATTCATCACCCACGCTTCACACCCATATAAGAGCGTTGGTAAAACTATACTCTCATACATTCCCCTCTTTGCCTCCAAGGACAAAGTTCTTTGTCTCCACAGACTCCTAAGTGCACCACTCGCTCTTTTTCCCTCATCAATTCTATGATTCACCTCATCTTTCATAGACCCATCCGCTGACACGTCCACTCCCAAATATCTGAATACGTTCACCTCCTCCATACTCTCTCCCTCCAATCTGATATTCAATCTTTCATCACCTAATCTTTTTGTTATCCTCATAACCTTACTCTTTCCTGTATTCACCTTTAATTTTCTTCTTTTGCACACCCTACCAAATTCATCCACCAATCTCTGCAACTTCTCTTCAGAATCTCCCAAGAGCACAGTGTCATCAGCAAAGAGCAGCTGTGACAACTCCCACTTTGTGTGTGATTCTTTATCTTTTAACTCCACGCCTCTTGCCAAGACCCTCGCATTTACTTCTCTTACAACCCCATCTATAAATATATTAAACAACCACGGTGACATCACACATCCTTGTCTAAGGCCTACTTTTACTGGGAAAAAATTTCCCTCTTTCCTACATACTCTAACTTGAGCCTCACTATCCTCGTAAAAACTCTTCACTGCTTTCAGTAACCTACCTCCTACACCATACACTTGCAACATCTGCCACATTGCCCCCCTATCCACCCTGTCATACGCCTTTTCCAAATCCATAAATGCCACAAAGACCTCTTTAGCCTTATCTAAATACTGTTCACTTATATGTTTCACTGTAAACACCTGGTCCACACACCCCCTACCTTTCCTAAAGCCTCCTTGTTCATCTGCTATCCTATTCTCCGTCTTACTCTTAATTCTTTCAATTATAACTCTACCATACACTTTACCAGGTACACTCAACAGACTTATCCCCCTATAATTTTTGCACTCTCTTTTATCCCCTTTGCCTTTATACAAAGGAACTATGCATGCTCTCTGCCAATCCCTAGGTACCTTACCCTCTTCCATACATTTATTAAATAATTGCACCAACCACTCCAAAACTATATCCCCACCTGCTTTTAACATTTCTATCTTTATCCCATCAATCCCGGCTGCCTTACCCCCTTTCATTTTACCTACTGCCTCACGAACTTCCCCCACACTCACAACTGGCTCTTCCTCACTCCTACAAGATGTTATTCCTCCTTGCCCTATACACGAAATCACAGCTTCCCTATCTTCATCAACATTTAACAATTCCTCAAAATATTCCTTCCATCTTCCCAATACCTCTAACTCTCCATTTAATAACTCTCCTCTCCTATTTTTAACTGACAAATCCATTTGTTCTCTAGGCTTTCTTAACTTGTTAATCTCACTCCAAAACTTTTTCTTATTTTCAACAAAATTTGTTGATAACATCTCACCCACTCTCTCATTTGCTCTCTTTTTACATTGCTTCACCACTCTCTTAACTTCTCTCTTTTTCTCCATATACTCTTCCCTCCTTGCATCACTTCTACTTTGTAAAAACTTCTCATATGCTAACTTTTTCTCCCTTACTACTCTCTTTACATCATCATTCCACCAATCGCTCCTCTTCCCTCCTGCACCCACTTTCCTGTAACCACAAACTTCTGCTGAACACTCAAACTTCTGCTGAACACTCTAACACTACATTTTTAAACCTACCCCATACCTCTTCGACCCCATTGCCTATGCTCTCATTAGCCCATCTATCCTCCAATAGCTGTTTATATCTTACCCTAACTGCCTCCTCTTTTAGTTTATAAACCTTCACCTCTCTCTTCCCTGATGCTTCTATTCTCCTTGTATCCCATCTACCTTTTACTCTCAGTGTAGCTACAACTAGAAAGTGATCTGATATATCTGTGGCCCCTCTATAAACATGTACATCCTGAAGTCTACTCAACAGTCTTTTATCTACCAATACATAATCCAACAAACTACTGTCATTTCGCCCTACATCATATCGTGTATACTTATTTATCCTCTTTTTCTTAAAATATGTATTACCTATAACTAAACCCCTTTCTATACAAAGTTCAATCAAAGGGCTCCCATTATCATTTACACCTGGCACCCCAAACTTACCTACCACACCCTCTCTAAAAGTTTTTCCTACTTTAGCATTCAAGTCCCCTACCACAATTTCTCTCTCACTTGGTTCAAAGGCTCCTATACATTCACTTAACATCTCCCAAAATCTCTCTCTCTCCTCTGCATTCCTCTCTTCTCCAGGTGCATACACGCTTATTATGACCCACTTCTCGCATCCAACCTTTACTTTAATCCACATAATTCTTGAATTTACACATTCATATTCTCTTTTCTCCTTCCATAACTGATCATTTAACATTACTGCTACCCCTTCCTTTGCTCTAACTCTCTCAGATACTCCAGATTTAATCCCATTTATTTCCCCCCACTGAAACTCTCCTACCCCCTTCAGCTTTGTTTCGCTTAGGGCCAGGACATCCAACTTCTTTTCATTCATAACATCAGCAATCATCTGTTTCTTGTCATCCGCACTACATCCACGCACATTTAAGCAACCCAGTTTTATAAAGTTTTTCTTCTTCTCTTTTTTAGTAATTGTATACAGGAGAAGGAGTTACTAGCCCATTGCTCCCGGCATTTTAGTCGCCTCATACGACACGCATGGCTTACGGAGGAAAGATTCTTTTCCACTTCCCCATGGACAATAGAAGAAATAAAAAAAGAACAAGAGCTATTTAGAAAAAGGAGAAAAACCTAGATGTATGTATATATATATATGCATGTGCGTGTCTGTGAAGTGTGACCAAAGTGTAAGTAGGAGTAGCAAGATATCCCTGTTATCTTAGCGTGTTTATGAGACAGAAAAAGAAACCAGCAATCCTACCATCATGCAAAACAGTTACAGGTTTTTGTTTCACAGTCATCTGGCAGGACGGTAGTACTTCCCTGGGTGGTTGCTGTCTACCAACCTACTACCTTAACAAATTACCACCAGCAACAGTCATTGTATTCCACAAAACTGCTGAAACCTCCATCTGTGCGTGTGTTAATGTTTCCGGAAAACAGCCCAGTCTCATACAAGGTCTCATAAATTAAAAAGGAAAAATAGGCAAAGTTAAAAGAATTCTTTAAGTAGAAAGTTTGAAAGATCTACCGATCATGTTATATGTTCATGATACAAAAACAGAAAAAAGACCAGTAATCCTGAGAGAAAAAAAAAAAAAAAAAAAAAAGGCTTTAATTTCACTCAAGACAAAGTAGTAATACCTTCCTAAGTGGCTGTTGTCTACCAACCTTAATTGTTAATGCAACTTGTTGACTTTGCTCTCAGTTAAATTAGAATACAGTGGACCCTCAGTTAACGATGCCATCAGATAGCGATAAAATCGGATACTGATGCATTTTTGCGTCAAAATATTGGCTTGGCTAACGATGAAAAACTCAGGTAAGGACATTAGTCCAGAATGTGTCCACGTGGCCTGGGCGGCCCAGCCACTATGTATAGCCAGTGTGCCATTGTTTACAAGCCAGGGCGGACGATTCCACACATATATGCGATACATTTTTTATTATTCCATTGTTTTTATTGCTTGCAACTGCTAAATATGCCACTATAGGCCTAAAGAAAGCTTCTAGTGCCAACCCTGTGGTAAAAAGGGCGAGAAATACTATTGAATTGAAGAGAGAGATAATCAAAGTATGAAAGTGGAGTGCGTGCCTCTGAGCTGACCAGGTTGCAAACCAAACCCCAATCAACTATTGCTACTATCTTGGCCAACAAAAAGGCAATTAAGGAAGTTGTTGTTGCAAAAGGTGCAAATGTGCTTACAAAACAGAGATCGCAAATACTAGAAGATGTGGAGAGACTGTTATTGGTGTGGATCAACGACAAACAATTATCAGGAGATAGTGTTTCACAGTCAATCATATGTGAGAAGGCAAGGCAGTTGCATGATGATCTAATTAAGAAAATGCCTGAAACTAGTGCTGATGCTAGTGAATTTAAGGCCAACAAAGGTTGGTGCGAGAGATTTAAGAATCGTAATCGCATACACAGTGTGATAAGGCATGGTGAGGCTGCCAGTTCTGACAAAAAAGCGGCTGAAAAATATATGCAGGACTTGAACCTGTAAACGGTCCAAACGTATATATACGTTTTTACCGCTACTGCCCCAAATGTATATATACGTTTTATTTTTCCTGCCTTCAAATTTGGCACGATTGGCCTCGGATGCCTTGTCAGCTATAAATTCTAATTATCAGAACATAAAAATTATACAAAATATGAAAAATGGAAAAAGACATATCGGCAATGCTTCTCCAAGAGCAAGCGCTCCATGTTGCCACCAGGTGATCTCTAAGTGCCAACTTTGCAGCCTCATATCTCTAAGTACTGACCATAATTTTTTTTTTTATCCTGTAACACTTAGAAAAATGTGCTCTTTAAAAAAAAAAAATTATTTTTCAAAATATTCGGGGAACTGGGGTAGTGAACGCATATATACGTTTGAACCATTTACGGGTTAAGGGGTACATAGAGGCTGAAAAATGAAAACCCCAACAAGTGTTCAATTGTGACGAAACAGGCCTTCTTTGGAAGAAAATGCCAAACAGGACCTAGATTACTCAGGAGGAAAAGGCACTCCCAGGACACAAGCCTATGAAAGATAGGCTAACTCTCATGTTTTGTAGTAATGCTAAAGGGATTACAAAGTGAAGCCTTTGCTCGTGCATCACTCAAACTCCCAGTGCTTTCAAGAAAAACAATGTCGTCAAGGCTAATTTGTGTGTGATGTGGAGGGCAAACAGTAAGGCATGGGTCACTAGGGACATTTTCCATGATTGGTTCTATCACGTGTTTGGCCCGTGTGAAAAAATACCTCCTGAAAAATAAATTGGAACTCTAGTGCCTCCTGGTATTAGACAGTGCTCCTGCTCATCCTCCAGATTTGCAAGAGCAAATTGTGGGGGAGTTAAGTTTCTTCAAAGTCGAGTTTTTGCCTCCTAACACCACTCCTCTCCTCCAGCCCATGGACCAGCAGGTCATTTCAAATTTAAAAAAAAAACTGTACACCAAAGCAGTGCTTCAAAAGTGCTTTAAAGTGACATCAGACACTGAAGTAATGTAAGAGAGTTTTGGAACGATCACTTCAGTATCCTCAGTTGCATAAACCTTACAGGTAAGGCTTGAGAGGGAGTGACTTGCAGGACTTTGAACTCTGCTTGGAGAAAATTGTGGCCAGAATGTATACAAGAGGGATTTTGAAGGGTTTGGGGCTAACCCTGAGGAGCCTTCACCAGTTGTGGAATCTATTGTGTAATTGGGGAAGTCCATGGGGTTGGAGGCTAATGGCGAGGATGTGGAAGAGTTGGTGGGGGACGACGATGAAGAGCTAACCACTGATGAGCTACAAGAGCATCTGCAACAGCAAGAGACCACAGCTCAGCATATTGCTTCAGAGGAGGGGGAAGAGAGATGGAGGAAGTTGCCTTCTTCAATGATCAAGGACATTTGTACAATCTGGACAAAGGTGCAAGCCTTTATGGATGATCATCATCCTGACACGGCTGTTGCAAGCCGTGCTGGTGACATTTACAATGACAATGTTGTGTCTCATTTCACAGAAATCTTAAAGACATGCCAGAAACAGAGCTCTCTGGACATATTTTTGGTGCGACAGAGGTCCAGTGACTGTCAAGTTGCTTCCAGTGGCATTAAAAAACAAAGAAGGGAAGTAACCCCAGAAAAGGACCTTCTACCTAAAGTCTTTATGGAAAGGGATTCCCCTACCAAACAATAACACACCTCCATCATCTCCCCTCCTCCGGTCTCATCACTAAGTCTTCAATAAAGGTGTCATTTTATGAATTATTAATGTATTTATTCTTCATGTCTCATTGTTTTCTGTGTAGGAAAATGTATATTTCATGTAAAAAAAAAAATTTTTTTTTTAAATACTTTTGGGTGTCTGGAATGGATTAATTGGATTTCCATTATTTCTTATGGGGAAAATTAATTTGGATAACGATAAAATCGGTTAAGGACAAGCTCTCTGGAACAGATTAACCCTTAAACTGTCCAAACATAGGTCTACGTTGACATGCATAGCACTCCAACCTTGATTTTCTCCATTTGAAAGCATGTAAAATCGGACGTAGATCTACGTTCGGAGCACTACGCATGTCAACGTAAATCTAGGTTTGGACAGTTTAAAGATTAATATCATTAACTGAGGGTCCACTGTATACAATTAAACTACGTACTGTATGTGGCATACTCACACTACAGTGCTGTACTACAGTGTATGAAGCTGCTGTATAAACAGGTATGGCTGTAAGAACCCACACACTATGGGTTAAACCAAGACGCACACATTTACTTTCAATTTTTTCTCGTACATTTTCTTGCAGTACTGCATAACTCATGCCCCGTTTGCCTTACAAAATGAGAAGGTAAATGAATGCTAACCTAATAAAATTAAAAAAAAAATGAATGTCAGCAGAAGAACCAGTTTTCCTTGATATGAAAAACACTTCAAACCATTTAGGAGTCTTTCAATAGAGGCATTGTACAATTTGTATATCATGAAAAGTTTGGTTATTTAGTGCTTTTAACAAAAAGGTCACTAACTTTATTAAAACTGTAAATAAAGAATACCATCAACGTCAACTATCTCAACAATTTTCTACTGTCATGACTGTCACAGAACGAACATCATAAACTGCTCATAAATAACAGTTCAATCACTACTTTAATTGGCTCTAAGTTGTTGGCTACAAACAGGGCAAATTGAGGAAATCAATTTAGTCCACAAAATGGGTTGGTGTGTTCTTGGCCAAGTACTGAAATCACTCAATACTCACCCTACTATGTGCGGCGTCTGGTTGTCTTTGTTGTGTATGTTTCGCCATCCAGTGGCTGGCTGGATGGCGAAACGTCTACGTTGGGGATGCCCGGGTGTTGTGCATGCGTCTTAATTTCATCTTGTCGGTATTATATACAATTCTTGTAGTACTACTACTACTACTACTACTACCACTACCTCTTCCTGCCTATATATAGCCATCCTGCTCCACCTCTGGTTAGTGTGACTTTGTCAATGGTCCAAGTCGGACTGAAACGTCGTCGTAAACTTCTCTCTTTTATGTGCGGGTTATTTGTGTATGGTGAGGCAACTCATCAATGGAGGAATCTTTCAATTGGTAGGTAGGTGGTTTTGAAATCTGAAGAATGCTTTGACCACATATATATCATTCAGCACTCTTTGCCATAAAAAGAATACTAACAAAACAAAATATAAAACTAAACAAAAATCTGACACACACTTACAACCAACCAAGCTTAAATAATTGGCAGACGTTAAAAATCCCATTAAACTGTTAATTTTGACTTCTAAAACTCCCGAGATCTCTACAGAAACATGAAAATCATGAAAGCAAAATGGCCAAGTAGTTAGGATAGTTAAAATTGGTCAACAGTACATCACAAGCTAGGGTGGGAATGGGGAAGAAACAACAACTGGAAACAGGTGGTTAGGGGCACAATGTATGCGTCCAACAAGAATCATCTAACTTTTCTTGTTGGAGGGCCAACTTACTTCTCCCTGTAGAACACATCACACTCTCCACTTTTAACCCTTAAAAGGTCCAAACGTACATATACGTTCACGTGCGTAGCGCCCCAAACGTATATATACGTTTTCTTTGTCATTCATTCAACACTGCCACGATAAGCCTGAGTCACCTAGACATGAGAGAATGGGTGCGCGCACTCGCTGTGCACCATATTAAAATAATTGGGGACGCCTGGGTACCATATGCTCTTTTTTCCTATTAAAAAAAAAAAAATTCTCTCAAAAAATTTGGGGCGCTACACAAGTGAACGTATATATACGTTTAGGGGTTAAAGGACACATCTGTGTCGAGCCTATGAAGTAGCTGTACAGGCAAAAAGTTTGCTACAAAAAAGCACATTACAGCAGCCTTCGTCTCAGCATCTGCAGGTTCATTTCCCGGCACACCAACATCACCCGACTACCAGCAGAACTCCACATCCTTGTGCCATGTGAAGAGACTGGACAACTATAACATTTGGACCACAAGTTGAACAGAAGTATACAGGACCAGGGAAAATGGAATATTGGGAATCTAAAAAGACAATGAACAGACGAGGAAATGGTATGGCGAATCCAACAGGATGTGAAAAAAGACACTTATATACAGTTCAGGACATTTATTAAAGGAAACATTTTGCCACGAGTGGCTTCTTCAGTCCTAACAGAGAAAACTAAGAAAGTGTACATATAGTGGCAGGAGTCAGGTGAAGTGTCGTGTGGGAAGAGGTGGTAGTAGTAGTGGAACTTAGGTGGCGAGACGGATGGCTACAGAGGGATCTGTTGACATCATGTAACAGCAGTTTCCAGAATGGGTAATATCCTGTTGATTAGCAATTTTGAGACACTAACTACCAGACTTTTGCTTTATACTGTTACTGACAGCAATTAGGGCAGCTTCTACGCATTTTCTCCATATTAAACCGTCTTCTTTAATCACTGGTTTAGCCTCGCTGAATTTCATGAGGTGTCCAACGTCCAACTGCTGTTACATGATGTCAACAGGTCCCCTCTGTAGCCATCCGTCTCACCACCTTAGTTCCACTACTACTACTACCCACACGACAATTCACCTGACTTTTGCGTTTTCTTAGTTTTCTCTGCATTAGGACTGAAGAAGGCACTCGTGGCAAAATGTTGCCTTTAATAAATGTCCTGAACTGTACGTAAGTGTCTTTTTCCACACAATGAAGATATCTAACTATGCCAGCTAGCAGTACCAGAGCAGTGAGGATTAGAGCTCTGCTTTAAGCAATGTTCTTTGGTAATTATGCACAATAAAAGTTCTCCCGAGCAATCACCATGAAGCCAACATGGTCTAGAAACGTGTGCAATTGCAAAAATACTGACAAGTACATAAGAAAGAGCACTGCAGCAGGCCTACTGGCCCATACTAGGCAGGTCCAAGTCACACCCACTTAAGAAGGAATGAGCCTGTGCTTCCAATCACATTCCTTATTACCTACTAAAGTTTATGAAGTAGAATTTACTTATGTGTCGAACCAGTTCTTATGTGTCAAACCAGGTAAGAACCAGGAATAATGGATTTAAGTTGGATAAATTTAGATTTAGAAAGGACATAGGTAAGTACTGGTTTTCTAACAGAGTTGTAGATGCGTGGAACAGTCTTCCCAGTGGGGTGATAGAGGTTAGGACCTTGGGTAGCTTTAAGAAGAGACTGGACAAATATATGAGTGGGAGGGGCTGGGTTTGATTGGTGTCAAGGGGTACGGGAGTTATTTCTTGAGTAGCTTTAGGTAGATGTCGTTTTGATAAGGACCTGCCTCGTATGGGCCAGTAGGCCTTCTGCAGTGTTCCTACATTCTTATGTTCTTAATTCAAACTCAGCAGTGTCATATTTAGAGTGAATTAAACAATATCTACATGCAAATCAGAAAGGTGATAATTACTTACAACTTTCACATCATTATTTACTGTATCTTCTGCCTCTTTAAGATGATTCTCAAGATCAGCAATTCTGGAGCGAAGGGTTACACGCTCTTCCTCCATTTCTCGCTCCAGTGTTGAGGATTTTAAATGTAGCTGATCAATAGTTTTATCTTTAGTCTCCACTGTCCTTTCCAAGTTGTCTCGAAGGGTTGTAAGGTGCTGTTTTTCCTCGCGCAACGCTTCTATACATTGTTGCATCTCTTCCACAGCTTGAGACTTTTTTCGCATGTCAATCTAAGGAAAAAAAAAAAGGGTACACTCTCATACAAGAGAAAATCTTGTAATAAAGGGGAAGGGAAAAAAAATATACCAAGTATTGACGTAAGTCACTCAGCACGTACAAGCAATTTAAATGCATGACTCACGAAATCGCAATGACACGATTGCAATCGTGTCATTACAATTTCGTGAGTCATGTTGACGGCAGTGAGGGGACTTGAGCTAGAGTTCGTCACGGCCACGCTAGCTGGAGACTCGTCTGTAAAAACTTGCATTTGTCACAGTGGTGCCTGTGCTAACCTTCCTATGGTGTAGAAATATACCTAGTTGGACGAATCTTATTGTGGCTAGCTTATCTAGTGGCTAACGCGATGGGCTGGAGTTTTGAGACACACTGACCGCGGGTTAAATCCCGGCCGGGTATGGTTTGGTTAACTTTAATGCATGTTTACCAGCACACAAAAACAACCAAATTATTTACTTTGTATACAAATAACTAGAGAATTAAAATGAGCATACTATTAGATGAAAAGGAAGCATTTGAAATTAAATAAAACTTTAAAAGGACAACACATTACATAAACAGTGTATTAAACTGCTACTGGAGGTAAAATTAAATTGTACTGTAGTGCCAAAATATTTTGAAAAAAAATTTTTTACCAAAAAACCATTTTTGATTTTGTTGAAAAAAATTGGATTAAACTTACCAAGAAATATTTGTTTCAAGTTTCTGGAAGTGATCCTTATATAGTAACAATGGTTGCAACCTGCACACTTACAATTATATATACACGTGTATATTTTTTTTTTTTCAAAATATATACACGTGATTGGTATATAAATTTTAAGACCATATTTACAGGGTAATTAGAGTTTAATAACCATTTCAAAATTTTTACTGACAAATTGTTCACTCTCAGTACATTTTTTTCCCACTTTTGTTGTGTATTTTATGTACTATACACTTACTGTTCAATATGCCAACAACAGTTGCTAGAGTTCATGAAACTCCTCAAAGCAGTGTCCCATGCACAGTGAAGTTTACAAAGCTTTAACACATGCATTATCTCCTTGCATCTCCTTGTTTTCTGGTGCTGTTAGAACATACATGACATCTGAGCATATTTCTTCTTCTCAGTAGAAGGAAGTTGTGTTATGTAGAACATTGAAGCTCATCAGGATTTCCCTTACTTGATATAGCATCTGTAGTGGCACCACCACAATCTTCATATTCATACAATGCCATCTCATCACTTTCAGTACTAGAATCAGCATGGGCAAATAGCAAATGGTCAACAGACCATGGAGTCAGGAAACAACTAGCATGAATATTGGTATGGTACCTTGAGGCAAACTCTTCCCACAATGGCCAGCGTGGCAAAAGAATTTTTTGTTGGAGCACACACCGACAAGCCTAGTATGTAGGTCTAACATTCCCGATCACAGCCATTTTGAGGAAGCTATAGAAGTTTGGAGATGCCTTGCTTGTAGCCCCCACTGGGACACCGATGTGGCATGAAATCGTACATGCACCAACTTCAACCATTTTAGGATCTCATTCCCCCCCCACCCCACCCCCAGAATTACAGCCTCTCCTCATTCAGCGATGTACTCGTTTACCAACAACTCTGACTCACGAATGGCTCTCTGACCAGTATGTATACCTAAACAATGTATGTTACAGCCGATTTCCTCTATTCTGTTTATTACAGTATACAGTACACTTCTGTATAAAGATTTAAAAATATACCAGAAATGTTATAAATGATATAAAGGTGGCATTAAAACAATATCAAAGACAAGTTGACATAAACCCACTATCATTATAGTCTACGCCTCGTTTAGCAACGAATTAGTTTATCAACGTGGTCTTAGGAACAGAACTCAGTCGTTAAGTGAGGAGAGGCTGTATAAGCTTGTATTTAGGAAAACTCACCAACCCTAAAATTTGAACCTAAAGAAAATAGGATTTAAGTTAATGCATGGATTCCAACAATTACAAGTTACGTTTGACTATGTTAATGAATTGACAAATTTGCACATACACAAACTAAACTTATTTTGTATTATCTTATCCATAAGATATATCAGCCATTAAATATTTAAGCCATTCAATGGAGATATACTCAAGCATATTTAACATGACAGAGGGGAAGATAATTTGCACTATTTCACTTAAAACTGACAAATACGACCCTACACACACACCTACACACACACACACACACACACACTTCCTGTAAGTAGGATGCACCAATCCAATGTTTGAAGCCATGTAGAAGTTTCTGAAAGTTATCTATCTTATTCCAAGAATCTTGGAATGATTTATACAGTTTAACATTGATCACTGGGTATCTGCACATTTAATATAGTCATCACTTGAGCTGTCCTAGTTACAGTACACTGGAAGTGAAAATTTCAAGCCAACTGGATGAGGCTTTATTAATGAAATAAAGACAAAACTCTGGAGAATAAAAAATAAAAGTAACCCCTTTAAATATTCCTAAAAACGACAGTCATATCCCAAAAAATTTCAGAGGACACTACAAATAATCCAGTAATTATAAAAATATGCAACCAAGGCCAAAATGTAGAGAAGAGAAAGATTCAACAAGCAAGCAGTTGTCGGTATTACAAATGTAGTTTATCCATGGTTGAAGAGAGTAACAGCTCGTTGATAATCAGCGAGGAAAGAGGACCAACACCTACACAGATTGTTGCTTGTTTAACCCTTTCACTGTCAGTCCTGTAATATTACGGCTTGCAAGCCAGTGTCAGTCCCATAATAGTACGCTAAAATTCTAGCAGCTTCCAATCTTGCGGGAAAAAGCTGGTAGGCCTACATATGAGAGAATAGGTCTGAGTGGTCAGTGTGTGCAGTATAAAAAAAAAAAAATCCTGCAGCATACAATGCAAGAGAAAAAATATTCAACCAGGTTTTTTGTTTAAAACAGTGAGTTCGTGGTGTATTGTCGTATAGTACTTATGGTTTATTCTCGTTTTCTTGGTCTCGTTTGGTAGAATGGAAGATATAGTACAGAACTAGATGATTTTGAATGGTTTACAGACAAAAAGTACCTGGAAACTGAGCTCAAAGTAGTAGAATTTTTTTACTTTTGCCAATGTTCAGTAGCAAACTAATCACATCAATAACAAAAAAGGCACAATACCGTGACTGGAACGATACACAAATAACCCGCACATAAAAGTAGAAGTGATGCAAGGAGGGAAGAGTATATGGAGAAAAAGAGAGAAGTTAAGAGAGTGGTGAAGCAATGTAAAAAGAGAGCAAATGAGAGAGTGGGTGAGATGTTATCAACAAATTTTGTTGAAAATAAGAAAAAGTTTTGGAGTGAGATTAACAAGTTAAGAAAGCCTAGAGAACAAATGGATTTGTCAGTTAAAAATAGGAGAGGAGAGTTATTAAATGGAGAGTTAGAGGTATTGGGAAGATGGAAGGAATATTTTGAGGAATTGTTAAATGTTGATGAAGATAGAGAAGCTGTGATTTCGTGTATAGGGCAAGGAGGAATAACATCTTGTAGGAGTGAGGAAGAGCCAGTTGTGAGTGTGGGGGAAGTTCGTGAGGCAGTAGGTAAAATGAAAGGGGGTAAGGCAGCCGGGATTGATGGGATAAAGATAGAAATGTTAAAAGCAGGTGGGGATATAGTTTTGGAGTGGTTGGTGCAATTATTTAATAAATGTATGGAAGAGGGTAAGGTACCTAGGGATTGGCAGAGAGCATGCATAGTTCCTTTGTATAAAGGCAAAGGGGATAAAAGAGAGTGCAAAAATTATAGGGGGATAAGTCTGTTGAGTGTACCTGGTAAAGTGTATGGTAGAGTTATAATTGAAAGAATTAAGAGTAAGACAGAGAATAGGATAGCAGATGAACAAGGAGGCTTTAGGAAAGGTAGGGGGTGTGTGGACCAGGTGTTTACAGTGAAACATATAAGTGAACAGTATTTAGATAAGGCTAAAGAGGTCTTTGTGGCATTTATGGATTTGGAAAAGGCGTATGACAGGGTGGATAGGGGGGCAATGTGGCAGATGTTGCAAGTGTATGGTGTAGGAGGTAGGTTACTGAAAGCAGTGAAGAGTTTTTACGAGGATAGTGAGGCTCAAGTTAGAGTATGTAGGAAAGAGGGAAATTTTTTCCCAGTAAAAGTAGGCCTTAGACAAGGATGTGTGATGTCACCGTGGTTGTTTAATATATTTATAGATGGGGTTGTAAGAAGTAAATGCGAGGGTCTTGGCAAGAGGCGTGGAGTTAAAAGATAAAGAATCACACACAAAGTGGGAGTTGTCACAGCTGCTCTTTGCTGATGACACTGTGCTCTTGGGAGATTCTGAAGAGAAGTTGCAGAGATTGGTGGATGAATTTAGTAGGGTGTGCAAAAGAAGAAAATTAAAGGTGAATACAGGAAAGAGTAAGGTTATGAGGATAACAAAAAGATTAGGTGATGAAAGATTGAATATCAGATTGGAGGGAGAGAGTATGGAGGAGGTGAACGTATTCAGATATTTGGGAGTGGACGTGTCAGCGGATGGGTCTATGAAAGATGAGGTGAATCATAGAATTGATGAGGGAAAAAGAGTGAGTGGTGCACTTAGGAGTCTGTGGAGACAAAGAACTTTGTCCTTGGAGGCAAAGAGGGGAATGTATGAGAGTATAGTTTTACCAACGCTCTTATATGGGTGTGAAGCGTGGGTGATGAATGTTGCAGCGAGGAGAAGGCTGGAGGCAGTGGAGATGTCATGTCTGAGGGCAATGTGTGGTGTGAATATAATGCAGAGAATTCGTAGTTTGGAAGTTAGGAGGAGGTGCGGGATTACCAAAACTGTTGTCCAGAGGGCTGAGGAAGGGTTGTTGAGGTGGTTCGGACATGTAGAGAGAATGGAGCGAAACAGAATGACTTCAAGAGTGTATCAGTCTGTAGTGGAAGGAAGGCGGGGTAGGGGTCGGCCTAGGAAGGGTTGGAGGGAGGGGGTAAAGGAGGTTTTGTGTGCGAGGGGCTTGGACTTCCAGCAGGCATGCGTGAGCGTGTTTGATAGGAGTGAATGGAGACAAATGGTTTTTAATACTTGACGTGCTGTTGGAGTGTGAGCAAAGTAACATTTATGAAGGGGTTCAGGGAAACCGGCAGGCCAGACTCGAGTCCTGGAGATGGGAAGTACAGTGCCTGCACTCTGAAGGAGGGGTGTTAATGTTGCAGTTTAAAAACTGTAGTGTAAAGCACCCTTCTGGCAAGACAGTGATGGAGTGAATGATGGTGAAAGTTTTTCTTTTTCGGGCCACCCTGCCTTGGTGGGAATCGGCCGGTGTGATAATAAAAATAAAAAATAAATATAAAAGAGAGAAGCTTACGACGACGTTTCGGTCCGACTTGGACCATTGTGACTGTCAATGGTCCAAGTTGGACCGAAACGTCATCGTAAGCTTCTCTTTTATTATTTTATTTTTATTATCACACTGGCCGATTCCCACCAAGGCAGGGTGGCCCGAAAAAGAAAACCTTTCACCATCATTCACTCCATCACTGTCTTGCCAGAAGGGTGCTTTACACTACAGTTTTTAAACTGCAACATTAACACCCCTCCTTCAGAGTGCAGGCACTGTACTTCCCATCTCCAGGACTCGAGTCTGGCCTGCCGGTTTCCCTGAACCCCTTCATAAATGTTACTTTGCTCACACTCCAACAGCACGTCAAGTATTAAAAACCATTTGTCTCCATTCACTCCTATCAAACACGCTCACGCATGCCTGCTGGAAGTCCAAGCCCCTCGCACACAAAACCTCCTTTACCCCCTCCCTCCAACCCTTCCTAGGCCGACCCCTACCCCGCCTTCCTTCCACTACAGACTGATACACTCTTGAAGTCATTCTGTTTCGCTCCATTCTCTCTACATGTCCGAACCACCTCAACAACCCTTCCTCAGCCCTCTGGACAACAGTTTTGGTAATCCCGCACCTCCTCCTAACTTCCAAACTACGAATTCTCTGCATTATATTCACACCACACATTGCCCTCAGACATGACATCTCCACTGCCTCCAGCCTTCTCCTCGCTGCAACATTCATCACCCATGCTTCACACCCATATAAGAGCGTTGGTAAAACTATACTCTCATACATTCCCCTCTTTGCCTCCAAGGACAAAGTTCTTTGTCTCCACAGACTCCTAAGTGCACCACTCACTCTTTTCCCCTCATCAATTCTATGATTCACCTCATCTTTCATAGACCCATCCGCTGACACGTCCACTCCCAAATATCTGAATACATTCACCTCCTCCATACTCTCTCCCTCCAATCTGATATTCAATCTTTCATCACCTAATCTTTTTGTTATCCTCATAACCTTAATCTTTCCTGTATTCACCTTTAATTTTCTTCTTTTGCACACCCTACCAAATTCATCCACCAATCTCTGCAACTTCTCTTCAGAATCTCCCAAGAGCACAGTGTCATCAGCAAAGAGCAGCTGTGACAACTCCCACTGTGTGTGATTCTTTATCTTTTAACTCCACGCCTCTTGCCAAGACCCTCGCATTTACTTCTCTTACAACCCCATCTATAAATATATTAAACAACCACGGTGACATCACACATCCTTGTCTAAGGCCTACTTTTACTGGGAAATAATTTCCCTCTTTCCTACAATTTCAAAATAGGGTCCAGAATTAACAGTGCAAACATTCCTAGCACTAAAATAACATTCTCTGTTAAATACCAAAAAAGGCACAATACCGTGACTGGAACGATACACAAATAACCTCTCTTTTATGTGCGGGTTATTTGTGTATAATCACATCACATGTCCAATACGTACACGTCAATTGGTTTGTCTACCATGCTTTCACAAATGCGCTGACATTAGTTATACCATTTGTACAATAATGCAGTAGTCTGCATAACAGTAAATTTTCTATTTTTCTGCGAATAAAAATTCAAAATGGAAAGCAAGCATAAGATAAAGGTCTGGAGACTACTAATGAGCAGAGAATGTTACACAAATAACCCTCACATAAAAAGAGAGGTTATTTGTGTATCGTTACAGTCACGGTATTGTGCCTTTTTTGTTATTTAACAGAGAATGTTATTTTAGTGCTAGGAATGTTTGCACTGTTAATTTTGGACCCTATTTTGAAATTGGCCTTCCCTGAATTGTGTGAAACTGGCCAAATTAACAATTTCTGATCACTTTATTGGGTGTTGAAATTGGTAAATGGGCAGTGTCTTTTACTCAATCAACAGAACAAAAGGAGTTCTAGTGAATTAGCTATGAGTTTGGGCAACTGGAATAATGGAATTGGTCAAAAATAGGGCTCCAATTGGACAAAATCGCCAATGTGTAAATATTGCTGAGACCCTTAACTTCATGAGAGCATAATTCTGCAAGTTTTCCATGAAATTTCTTACTTTTGGTGTCATTACCATTGGGAAAAAGATTCTCCATTTCATAAGAAAAAATTTTTTTTAAATTCCTCGACACTGAGAGCAAGTATGTGAACAGGTGGTCTCAACAGTGCAAAGGTTAACAAGGCCCAGCTGGCTTCCCATTTACTCTCAAATGTACTGCTACACAACCCCCAGAAAGCAGTCGCACAGCTGTTGTAACAATTACTGAGCACTTGGGTCTTGTAGGTCACTCAGACTCCTGTTGTATAGAGTACCCAATAATGCAGCTTTAGCCTAGCACCTGCTACCTTATTTCTCAGGACTACAAAAAGGCTTGTGCATAAACACAGCCCTGCATTCTTGTTCTCAAGGACAACAGCACAAAGAGGTTGGACCTTAGCCCATCTCCAAGGAAAACTCACAATAACAATCAATTTAGTAATATGCAGCAAGAAGGGCATTAGCTAATAATTTATACCAAAGCAAAATGTACAGTAAAGAACAGCTATAACCATTTTTCCCTATATCCTCACACAACTTACAGAAATTTAAATAAATGGGGGAGAGAGGGGTAAAGGAAGTTTTTTGCACAAGGGGCTTGGACATCCAACACACCTGTGTGAACACATTAGACAGGGGTAGAGAAAAGTGGTTATGATTCTATATGCTGTTGGATTGGAATGAGAGCAAGGTAACATTAAAGAATTCAGAGAAACTGGTTAGGATGTGGGAAGTACAGTGCCTGCATTATGAAGGAGTCTCACTGGAATTTTGATGCCAGCGCCCTCCTGGCGAGACAAAAATTAACAGTGAAAGTGTTTTCTTCTTAGTCAGGGCACCACCTTGGTGGGAGACAGCCGGAATGTTTAAAAAAAGGAAGTTACCAAAATGAAGAGGTTTGCAAGGAAAGAAAATACTAAAATTAAAAAAACTATTCTTTAGCCAATATTCGAAAGTGTTAATCATTCTGAAAATTCTTAAGATCTTCCAAGTCAAAATTTATTTTAAGAAAAATTGTGTAATTGCATATGTTACTGAAAGTGTAAAACATACCTTCAGCTGTGTTATCTGTGTACAAAATCCATTATTTGATGTTAGTAAAGTGGAGAGTTGTTCCTCAGCAGCTGCTGCAGCCTCCTGGGCCTGCTTCATCTCACGTTCCAGTCTGTCTTCAAGATCACGGTTCTCAGCCTCCTCACAAGCTGAAAACAATGTCAACATTAAGTAAAATATTATCACAGCATCAACTTTCTATGTTAGACTGCACATACTCTAACCTTCAAATTAAGATCTTCACATACAGTACCCAGGATGTGGAGAAATCACCTCCAACAGAGAAAGCAAATGGGGTTGTGACCTCACCCATTTTCCACATTACAAGGGAGGGTTAAGTCGCCCATCATACCATATAAGCATGAGGAGATGCCCCTTCATTTTGCCAACTAGAACTCATGAGAACAAGTGTTTGCCCATAAAATTCCCATTTAAGACATTCTAGTTATGATAGAAATAAGCCCTTAGCCTAATAATATATCAAATAGGACAAATTAAGTTAAGGACACCTCTGAGATGAGAAAGACTGTCTTTTGGCTTAGGACCACAACCAAAGGTGGCAATGAAATTGCTAGATGCAATGGCTAGATGCTAGGTCAGTAAATTTTGCACCCAAGACGTGGAGTATGAAGCTTTGAGGCAATAGATGCAGAGAGAGCTAATGCGGTAAGATCACGTCACGTTGAAATGTTGAAGTAACCTGAATGGAAGGATCCATCAATATTAACTCTGACTTATGTTCTGTTATAATTACAGGAGATTTGAGGCTGGTATGCTATGTTGAAATGCAAGTAATGTGTTCCTGTCGAAGGAGGCATCAATAATTTTCCCTATGCCCTAAGTAAAGAGAAACAATTCTGGAACATGTATGTCACGTGTTGCAGGCGGCAGGGTGGCTGACTGACTTTGGCTGGCTGTATCTGTGCGTCTGTCTACCCCCCTCTGTCTGTCTCACAGGTACACAAATACTATTATACACTGTAAATTACCTAGGATAACCCAAAAAATCCAGACCAAGTGCTGTACTGTGCTTTTAGATATAAGGCATAATAAGCATGACTGGAAAATAATATGCATTTTCACTTGTTCAGGAATCAGACGTGACTGCATCATGTGTATTACCTGTCAGTTCATGAGCGGCAGCTTGCTTGCTTGCTCTTGCTCTTGCTCTCTCTCTCTCTCTTGCTCGCTCGCTCTCTCTCTTGCTTGCTTGCTCTCTCTTGCTCGCTCTCTCTCTCTCTCGCTCTCTCTCTCTCGCTCTCTCTCTCGCTCTCTCTCGCTCTCTCTCTCTCTCTCTCGCTCTCTCTCGCTCTCTCTCGCTCTCTCGCTCTCTCTCGCTCTCTCGCTCGCTCTCTCGCTCTCTCTCTCGCTCTCTCTCTCGCTCTCTCTCTCTCTCTCTCGCTCTCTCTCTCGCTCTCTCTCTCACTCTCTCTCTCTCGCTCTCTCTCTCTCGCTCTCTCTCTCTCTTCCGCTCTCTCTCTCTCGCTTTCAAGCTCTGCTCTCTCGCTCTCTCTCTTGCTCTCTCTCTTTCTCTCTCTCTTGCTCTCTCTCTCTCTCTTGCTCTCTCTCTCTTGCTCTCTCTCTCTCGCTCTCTCGCTCTATCTCGCTCTATCCCACTCTCTCTCTCTTGCTCTCTCTCTCTTGCTCCTCTCTCTCTTGCTCTCTCTCTCTTGCTCTCTCTTGTCTCTCGCTCTCGCTCTCAGCTCTCTCGCTCTCCTCGTCTATCTGCATCTCTCTCTCTTGCTCTCTCTCTCTTGTCTCTCTCTCTTGCTCTCTCTCTCGCTCTCTCGCTCTCTACTCTCTGTCTCCTCTATCTCGCTCTCTCTGTTCTCTCTCTCTGCTATCTTCTCTCTGCTCTCTCTCGCTCTCTCTCTCGCTCTCTCTTCGCTCTCTCTCTCGCTCCCTCTCTCTCTGCCTCTGCTTCTCTCTCTCTCTCTCCGCTCTCTCTCTCTCTCTTCGCTCTCTCTCTCTCTCTTTTTGTCTTCTGCTCTCTCTCTCTCTCTTTCTCTTTTGCTCTCTCGCTCTCTCTCTCGCTCTCTCGCTCGCTCTCTCTTTCTCTCTCCGTTCGCTCGCTTCGCTCTCTCTCGCTCTTCTCTCTCGCCTCGCTCTCTCTGCTCTCTCTCTCGCTCTCTCTGTCCTCTCTCTCTGCTCTCTCTCTCCGTCTCTCTCTCTCAGGCTCTCTCTCTCGCTCTCTCTCTCCGGCTCTCTTCTCTGCGCTCTCTCTCTCTGCTCTCTCTCTCTGCTTTCTGTCTGTCTCTCTCTCTGCTCTCTCTCTCCTCTCTCTCTGCTCTCTCTCACCGGCTCTCTCTCTCTCGCTCTCTCTCTGCTCCTCTTCTCGCTCTCTCTGTCTCTGCTCTGCTCTCGCTCTCTCTCTCGCTCTCTCTTGCTCTCTGTCTCGCTTCTCTCTCGCTCTCTCTCCTGCTCTTCTCTGCTCTCTCGCTTTCTTCAGCTCTCTCCTGTCTCTTCTGCTCTCTCTTTCTCGTCTCTCTCTCGCTCTCTCTCTCTCGCTCTCTCTCTGCTCTCTCTCTGCTCTCTCTCTCTCGCTCTCTCTCTCGCTCTCTCTCTCGTCTCTCTCTCTCGCTCTCTCTGTCTCTCTGCTCTCTCTCTCTCGTCTCTCTCTCTCTGCTTCTCCTCTCTCTCTCGCTCTCTCTCTCGCTCTCTCTCCTCTCTCTCTCTCGCTCTCTCTCTCTGCTCTCTCTCTGCCTCTCTCTCTGCTCTCTCTCTCTCTCTCGCTCTCTCTCTCGCTCTCTCTCTCTCTCTCTCTCTCTCGCCTCTCTCTCTGCTCTCTCTCCCTCTCTCTCTCGCTAGCTCTGTCTCTGCTCGCTCTCTCTCTGTCGCTCTCTCTCGCTCTCTCTTCGCTCTCTCTCTCTCGCTCCTCTCTCTCTGCTCTCTCTCTCTCGCTCTCCTCTCTCGCTCTCTCTCTCTCGCTCTCTCTCTGCTCTCTCTCTCTCTCTCTCTGCGCTCTCTCTCTCGTCTCTCTCGCCTCTCTCTCTCTCGCTCTCTCTCTCTCGCTCCTCTCTCTCGTCTCTCTCTCTCTCTCTCTCTGTCTCTCTCTCTCTCGCTCTCTCTCTCTGCTCTCTCTCTCTTCTCTCTCTCTCTCGCTCTCTCTCTCTGCTCTCTCTCTGCTCTCTCTCTCTCGCCTCTCGCTGCTCTTCGCTCTCTCTCTCGTCTCTCTCTCGCTCTCTCGCTCTCTCTGCTCTCTCTGCTCTCTCTCTGCTCTCTCTCTCTCCGCTCTCTCTCTCTGTCTCTCTCGCTCTCTCTCTCGTCTCTCTCTCTCGCTCTCTCTCAAACTCTCTCGGCTCTCTCTCGCTCCTCTCTGCGCTCTCTCTCTCGCTCTCTCGGCTCTCTCTCTCTGCTCTCTCTCTCTCGCTCTCTCTCTGCTCTCTCTCTCTTTCTCTCGCTCTCTTCTCTCTCTGCTCTCTCTCTCTCGTCTCTCTCTGCTCTCTCTCGCTCTCTCTTTCGCTTCTGCTCTCTCTGCTCTGCGCTCGCTCTCGCGCCTCTCGCTTTCTCGCTCTCTCTCGCGCTCTTTCTCGCTCTCTCTCTCCGCTCTTTCTCTGCTGCTCTCTCTCTTTCGCACTCTCTCTCTCGCTCTCTCTCTCTGCTCTCTGCTCGCTCTCTGCTGCTCTCTCGCTCGCTCTCTGCTCCTCTCTCTGCATCTCTCTCTCCGCTCTCTCTTGCTCTCTTGCTCTCTCTTCTCTCTCTCTCTCTTCTCTCTTGCTCTCTTGCTCTCTCTCTCTGCTCTTCTCTCTCTCTCTCTTGCTCTCTCTCTCTTGCTCTCTCTCTCTCTCTTGTCTCTCTCTCTTGCTCTGTCTCTCTCTTGCTCTCTCTCTCTCTTGCTCTCTCTCTCTCTTGCTCTCTCTCTCTTGCTCTCTCTCTCTCTCTCTTGCTCTCTCTCTCTCTCTTGCTCTCTCTCTCTCTCTCTTGCTCTCTCTCTCGCTCTCTTTCTCTCTCTCTTGCTCTCTCTCTCTCTCTCGCTCTTTCTCTTTCTCTCTCTCTCTCTCTTGCTCGCTCTCTCTTGCTCTCTCTCTCTCTTGCTCTCTCAGACAAAGAGAGATAAGCAGAGAGAGCTAGACAGACATGTGTATATGTAACAGTGAAAACAAATAGCCAAGGCGGTGCACGATCAAGTTTCACTCCACTGCTGCACTGTCAGCAGTTTACCTGGAGTTTACCTGGAGAGAGTTAAACTCCAGGTAAACTGCTGACAGTGCAGCAGTGGAGTGACACATTTTACACCATGCTTCATGGAGTTTCACATATACTCCAGCATGTCTACCACACTGCTGCAACCTATAAATACTTTGTATATATTTCTAGACAAGTGTATATGACCAGGGCAGGTGAAAATGTTTACCTGTCAGTGTGTTTGTGACTAATTGTGTACTATTTCAGTACCTAATATTAGTGTCAGAACAAACACTGGCTATGAAATCACATAAATTACTACAAATTGTAAGTATCAGAACATAAAAATTACATAAATTAGTGAATGATAGTGAAAGCTTCTTTTTCGGGCCACCCTGCCTTGGTGGGAATCGGCCAGTGTGATAAAAAAAAAAATAAAAAAATAAAGAATGAGAAAAGGTATATCAGCAACACTTCTGCAAGCGTCAGGTCTCCATGTTGCCATCAGGTGAGCATCCCGTGCCAGCTTTGCAGTTTTATATCTCAGTAAGTACTAATCCTGATTTTTTTTTTCAGTCATTTACACACAAAACTGCCCTGTTTAATTTGATTTTTTCTCCAAAATATTTGGAGCACTGGGCAAGAGAACGTAGATCTATGTTTGGACAATTACGGGGTTAAACTGTCTTACAGCAAGACCAAGAATAGAATACAGCATAAGGATGTAGCAATACAGTCTCACTGTAGATAATTACAAGGGTATAAAGGAACTTCACCAATTTTCCCACTGGCCTGAAATTTGAAATTAGGTATACGAGAAAATTATTCAAGAAATGAGTAGAAAAAAAAATAAATTGAAAATAAAATTGAAGATAATGTTATATTAAACTTAAGAGCATGGTATAAACTGTGTCCAACTGCATTATGGTAAATTTACACAACCTCACAGTTTCAAAAATAAAACACTGCTTACCCAAAGCATCTTCTAAGTTTGTATATTTTTGAACTAAATCCTTGAGGTTGGATTCCATCGTCTTATTCTCCTCTTGATATTTTGCTAACTCTTCCTTCAAGCTTTGCACATCTGCTTCTGATGCTAATCTCAGTAGATTTTCTTTCTCAAGTTGCTCCGAGGTCTGGGTGAGAACTCGACGCGTAGCCTCATGATCTAGAAGAGCTTCGGAATACTTCACACCCAAATCATCCAAGTCACTTTCTATGCGATTAACCCTACACAGAAAAAAGTTATGTAGATTTAAAAACTGTACCGATTCTCTGAATAAAACAAAGATAACAATCTCCAGAGAAGCAACTGTGGTAGTGACAATGCTCGACTGCCATAATTAGAGAAGATTCTCCCAGAGGAGAATATCAAGAATGGAGTCCTCTACAATATAGTGATATGGTTAAAAAAAAAAAATGCCATTGGTCACCAATGCAGACCAATAATAATCCTGATGATCAAGTGATGGGTGAAGATCAGGAAACACTTCAGAAAGCACAACCCAAATGTTTCAACATGCAGGAAGCATGTTCAAAACAGAAAAACTAGGTACCCAGCAGAAGATGGCTAGGAAAGAATACTTAATTGCAAATATGAGGAGCACTAAACCCTTAAGGATCATTAAGGGTTAGTAGTAGTGGAGGAACTATCCTCTATCCATTTAAATGTCAGACTTTCAGCCTGAATACCGAGTTGAAATAGTATTCAAGCAATTCATTAACAAAGACAAGTGAAATACCATACTGAACAATAGCGAATACGTATCAATAGATTTTATAAAAACATGAAGAAAGCCCTAACCAGGATCTCTAATAAAACAAGCAATGTGTTGAGAAAAAAAAAAATGTTTTAAACGTCTAGAAAGTGCTACTCACAGAGCACCAACATGATTAAGAAATGGAGCCTCAGGCCTTGCAAACATTATATAAGAGCAAGATTATGATTACAATTATGAGTGAGTGTTAAACCCATAGGGATCATACAGCACCCAAGGAATGCTGATAGTACAGTAAATGTCCTATAATACAAATTAATATGGTAGAAGGGTCTTCAGATTACCAAAACTTACATTATATTGACCATTACAATTATGTGGATGTTGTCTGCTTAATTGATAGACTAAGACATATTAAGAATAAACAATACACTATTACCAGTAAATGTATTTGAAAAAAAAAAAAAATACAGCACAGTATAATACAACAGAGGTTAGCACAGTAATTTTTCTTACCTTTCCAGTGGATACAAGAGCTTACAGATGTACAATACAGTACAGTATTACCATGTGGTCTAGTGGTGACCCAGAATAACTTATTCTAAATCAGTGGAGCTGTAAAGCTCCAACAGTAACATTGTAATTGTGTGGGAGACAGGTATATGGTGAAGGAGATATAGATGGTTCAGTAAATATATATGGCTGTGACAGATGACTCAGGCTTACTGGCAGATGGTTTGAGAGAATGAGGAACACGCTTAAAGAATGAATCCAACTAATTTGTTTGGCAAACTGATGCTACAAAAGTTTTGATAATAGGTCTACACTTCTTGTCTGCGAAGTCAGCGTATGCAACGATAAAGTGCATTTTGTACTACTGATTACCTGTCTCCACACTAGCCTCTTCATCTGAGGGTATCAATACCTTTGTCTAAAACTGGTGCAACACATCTGGTTACCAAAATCTCCATTTTCTTCCCATCATTCAAGCACATCTTCCTCCATAATGCTTGTTTATCCCGCCTCCCTCAACTGTTTGATGGCCTTAAACCCCTCAAAGTCGAAGTCAATATCAACATTAACAGCTTTTTTTCCAATCATTAGCTTGTGATGTCTCAGTTTCTTCCAAGATGCCACAATATCGAAGATGGCAAACTTCAGATTATACTGGTCATTTTCTATCCACTGACCTCTGCTGTCTTCCAAATCCTGTTCCTCAATAATTACCAACACTTCATCTAAATATCATCACTGATACAACCTCTTTCAAGCTACAGTAATCCCAATCCACAGGATCAACTAGAGGGGTAGTACAAAGGAGTCGACACATGGCCTTACTGATGGTAGATGAGAAGTTGTTGTTGTGATTGGAACATTCAGAGTAGTTGGAATAAAATAAGATGACTTGGAGGGCATGTAAATCCATAGTGGAAGGAAGGTGAGATAGGGGAGGGGTCATCCTAAGAAATGGAGCAAAGGGGTAAAGAAGGTTTTGTATGCATGGGGCTTAGACATCTAGCAAGTGCATTAGAAGTAAATGACGCCAAGTGGTTTTTATGACAATGGGCTGTTGGAGTGTGAGCAATTTAATATTTACGAAGGGACTCGAGGAAACCAGTTAGCCAAATTTGAGTCCAAGAGGTGGGAAGTACAGTGCCTGAACTCTGAAGAAGAGGTAAGGATATTTGCAGTTTTGAACTGTAGTATTAGCATGCCTCTGACAAGACAGTGGTGATGAAGTGTGTTCATTTTTGAGTAATCCTGTCTCTTTCAGAGACAGCCGATGTTGAAAAAATAATAGTACGTCTTCCATTCTAGAAAACAGAAAACGGCCAATAAAACCACAAACCACCCTAGAAAACACTTTAAAGTCACTATTTTCAACTCAACGCAACGTCAAAGATTTGTTTTTCCTATTATACATTATGTTTGGCAGGTTTATTTTCATACTATTTGCACTCACAGCACAGACCCATTCTCCCATGTCTAGGCTAAAGTTTCCTGCTCACAGCACATCTGAGAAGCTGAGCTTAAAACACAATCTAGGTGAGAAACACTCTCATCAATGACAGATCTGTGTACAAGGTGAAAGGGCTAAAGGTTGAAGCCTATGTTTGACATACATTTAATAGTATTGGTACCACTATACTCTGGTACGTTGCCCATCTTTCATCCATCAATAGGATTCTTTGTCTTCACAGATTCCTAAATGCACCACCCACCACATCCACCCCCCATCTACTCTATGGTTCACCACATCTTTCAAAGATGCATCTGCCAACAAATCCACTCCCAAACATCCAGACACTCACTTCGTCCATAACCCCTCCCCTCCTCTATATAACCAATCTCTCTGCCTAGATATTTTGTTACTCTTACCAACTGGGAGTGATCATGTCAGAGGATCTCACCTTCAAGGACCATAACATTGCATCAATCGCATCTGCTAGAAAAATGACAGGATGGATAATGAGAACCTTCAAAACTAGGGATGCCAAGCCCATGATGACACTCTTCAGGTCACTTGTTCTATCTAGGCTGGAATATTGCTGCACACTAACATCACCTTTCAAGGCAGGTGAAATTGCTGACCTAGAAAATGTACAGAGAACCTTCACAGCACGCATAACTGAGATAAAACACCTCAATTACTGGGAGTGCTTGAGGTTCCTAAAACTGTATTCCCTGGAACGCAGGCGGGAGAGATACATGATTATATACACCTGGAAAATCCTAGAGGGACTAGTACCGAACTTGCACACGAAAATCACTCACTAAGAAAGCAAAAGACTTGGCAGACGATGCAACATCCCCCCAATGAAAAGCAGGGGTGTCACTAGCACGTTAAGAGACCATACAATAAGTGTCAGGGGCCCGAGACTGTTCAACTGCCTCCCAGCATACATAAGGGGGATTACCAACAGACCCCTGGCAGTCTTTAAGCTGGCACTGGACAAACACCTAAAGTCGGTTCCTGACCAGCCGGGCTGTGGCTCGTACGTTGGTTTGCGTGCAGCCAGCAGCAACAGCCTGGTTGATCAGGCTCTGATCCACCAGGAGGCCTGGTCACAGACCGGGCCGCGGGGGCGTTGACCCCCGGAACTCTCTCCAGGTAAACTCCAGGTAACACTTTCCAGTATTCACTTTTCATTTCCTTCCTTTACATATACTCCCACTTTTATCCATTAACATTTTTAGGTTTTTTTAAGATTCCCAAAAGAAGTGATCAACAAAGAGCAAGTGTGACTGCAACCACATTGAAAGAAAATGAATTTGATACAATCACACACTTCTCAAAAACCCCAGTGTATACTTTTACAACCCCCATCTATATGCTAAACTTGGGTGACATCACATTTCTATTTTACTGGAAAATAACCTCACCCTCTTCCCTTCTTCATACCATAACATGAGCCTAAACTACATACACATTTAACCTTTCCAGGCTTGGTCCCATAATACTAAGTTAAAATACCAGTGGCTTCCAATTTTGCGGGAGAAAGTCGGCAGGGTTACATGACAATGTGTCTGCATGATCAGTGTGCACAATATTAAAAAAAAATCTGGCAGCACACGGTGCATAATGAGGAGAAAAAAAACTGACCATTTGGTGAAAAACAGCAAATTTGCTTTGTATTATCGTATGGTTTTGGTGGTTAGAAATAGAGATGATTCTGAATGGTTTACAAGCTAAAAATAGCCAAAATGTTTGATTCTGCCGATGTTCAGGAGTAAACAAATCATGTCACATGTCCAATAAGCGCCAACTGGCCAGTCTAATATGTATACTCACAAATGCCCCAACATTATTTATACAGTTATTACCATTATGCAGTAATTTGAAAAACAGTAAATCTATTTTTTTTGTGAATAAAAATTCAAAATAAAAAGCAAGTGCAATATAAGAGGGGCCTGGAAATGTGACTAATGAACATAGAAAATGATATTTTACCTGGCCCCTATTTTGAAATTGGCCTTTCTTGAATTTTGGAGGAAATTGGCCAAAAGAGTAATTTCTCATCACTTTACTGGGTAGTTGAAAAAGGTAAATGGGCAGTTTCTTGTCCTCACTCCACAGAATAAGAAGAGTTCTAGCTAAACAGTTATGAATTTGGTCAACTGGAACAATGCAATGTGCCCAAAATAGGGTCAAAGTGAGCAAAATCGCCAATGCATAAATATCACCAAGACATCTAACTTCGCGAGGGCGTAATTCCCTTAGTTTTCCATCAAACTTCATGCTTTTGGTTACATTACCTTCAGAAAAAGATTGTCATTGCATTATTTTATTTTTTTTAAATCCTTCTCGCAAGCATGCGATAAGGGGTCTCAATCCCCAAAAGGTAAAAACATCTATAAAGATGCAGCAGTTTAAGCCATGGACACCAACTTAACTCGGGCAAAGAATCATTGTAATAAGCACTCAGGGAAACATTAGCCAATATGATGAAGTACAAAACTGTCAGAGCTGGATTTTTTTTTTTTCTTTTTTAACAAGTTGGCAGTCACCTCACTCACACAATCACTTTTTGCAGAGGTGCTCAGAATACAACAGTTCAGAAGCATATACGTATAAAGATACACAACATATCCCTCCAAACTGCCAATATCCCAAACCCCTCCTTTAAAGTGCAGGCATTGTACTTCCCATTTCCAGGACTCAAGTCCGGCTATATAAAAATATCTGGTTTCCCTGAATCCCTTCACTAAATATTACCCTGCTCACACTCCAACAGCTCATCAGGTCCCAAATACCATTTGTCTCCATTCACTCCTATCTAACACGCTCATGCACGCTTGCTGGAAGTCCAAACCTTCACCCACAAAACCTCCTTTACCCTCTCCCTTCAACCTTTTCAAGGACGACCCCTAATCCACCTTCCTTCCCCTACAGATTTATACGCTCTCCATGTCATTCTACTTTGATCCATTATCTGTAAATGACCAAACCACCTTAACAACCCCTCTTCAGCCCTCTGACTAATATTTTTATTATCACACCTTCTCCTAATTTCCACACTCCGAATTTTCTGCACAATATTTACACCACACATTGTCCTTAGACAGGACATCTCCACTGCCTCCAACCGTCTCCTCGCTGCAGCATTTACAACCCAAGTTTCACACCCATACAAGTGTTGGTACCGCTATACTTTCATACATTCCCTTCTTTGCCTCCATAGTATAATATTTTTTGTCTCCACATGTACCTCAACGCACCATTTACCTTTTTTTCCTTCATCAATTCTACCATTAACCTCATCCTTCATAAATCCATCCGCTGACACGTCAACTCCCAAATATCTGAAAACATATTACTATTCTCCAATTTGATATCCAATTTTTCTTTATCTAAATGATTTGATACCCTCATCGCCTTACTCTTTTCTATGTTCACTTTCAACTTTCTACCTTTACAAATTTGAATCTCAAAGCTGGTCTTTCAAAACAGTAATACCAGACATGGAGATTGTGGCAAAGAAACAATAAATTTAAAAGGAAGAAAAAAATTAAATATATTTTTTTTAACAAACCGGCTATATCCCGCTGAAGCAGGAAGACCTAAAATGAAAAATGAATGTTCCTCTTTTTAAATTTAATAATGTATACAGGAGAAGGGGTTACTAGCCCTTTGCTCCTGGCATTTTAGTTGCCTCTTATGACACACATGGCTTGCAGAGGAAGAATTGTTCCACTTCCCCATGTTAGAGAAAGGATATACAGGTCGGCTATCACTAATCCGGCAATCAGTCATCCAGTTCCATCAGTTTTTCGGCACTAATTTTGGCTAGCATAATTTCAAATTTCTAGGGTCACCACAATAACCTACTGCTGTTTGGTGGTGCTACTTGCTGCTTAAGTCATTCCAATTTCTTTTTCTCCATTTATTGTTATAACCTGCTTACTTTTAGCTCTAGCCAGGGTCGCAACAAATAAAAACACTATTTCTCGTTGCGTAAAGCACATACATGTACAGGTCTCCCTCAACATTCGCGAGGTTTAGGGGATCAAGATCGTCGCAAACGTTGAAAAATCGCGAATGTTTGGTGCCCCAATATATTGTAGGGAAATATAATAATAGCATTTACTTAGCCTAACAATACTGCTTCCTTAACCTATTGAACCATGAAGAGTCATAAAACACACAAACATCGTACAATATTGTACTAGTGCCAGCCCTTTGGTAAAGGCGGCGAGGAAGACTGTAGAATTCAAGAAAGAACTCGTAGCAGAGTACCAAAGTGGAGGAGGAAGAGAGAGGGAAGGATGTGCCGCCTTCAGTGATTCTATGATATGTACGATACTAAGGCAGCAGTAGTCGATAAAGGTTATAGCGCCAGCCACCAATAAAGTGAAGCATTAACAATGTAACAAGCAAGCCCTTATACACCCAACAACACTCGTAACATACTTAATGACGTATTTTATTCATTCTAGAGTATATGTCACGTTTCGATGTTATTAATATTGTTTATTATGTCATATTAGAAGAATTGTGATAGATAAATAAGCCATGGAGTTGATATCAGTGTCATATTGAAGGACTATCTTGTCCTATCTCCAAACAAACTGCCACAGCCACAATTCCAAACATGTAATGACATTTTAAATGTGATTGGGCGGCTGGGAATTCGTGAATGTTCGATGCCCACGAAAGTGAAAAACTCATGCTGAGAGAGACCTGTACACAGTACATTGTCCATAAAAGATAAGGTGGCTTTGAAGCCACTGTACATTGCCATGAGCTCAGTCTCATGATGCAGGGAAATAGCTTTATTATTACACTAATATCAACATTATGACCTATTTACCTATCACAATTGATCTAGTATGACATAATAAACAATATAAATAGCATAAAAACATGGTAAATACTCCAGAATGAATATTTGGCATAATACCAAGCGGTCTGACGAAAGTATGAACAGGATGTGGGATAAAAGTACACCTACCATCCGACTTACAACCTGCTCGACATACGACCATTCGACTTACGACCATGTTTTCTATGCCAAATTTCTGGGAAATAAAAAACTGTTTGTGTTGTACACAGTGTTTATCCTAAACCTTACAGTAAAAAATACAGTACTAACAGCATAAAAAGTAAAGTCAAAAGTAAAATACCAAAATAAAACAATAAAATGAAGTCATTACAAAAATGTGATGTTGATATTCAGTAGTAAGGTTCGACTTATGTCCATTTTGACTTAGGACCGATTTGTCGGAAACGAACTTTGTCGTAAGTCGGATGGTACCTGTACTACTCTCCTATCCTTGTCTTGGGGGCTTATATTAGAGAAAATGAGTATAGCACAGGGCTGTGATATATGCTCGTAATGCACTATAAAACAAACAAAAAAGCTATTTTCTCTATATAGATTATCATGCATAGCAGCATATGTGTAGAGAACCTAGGATAACCCAAAAAAGTCAGACAAAGCGACTTATTTCCAGTACATGGCTTGGACTTGTCATATAAGATTTTTGGTAAATATTTTTTTTTTCTCAGCTGTTTGTTGGGCTATCTTATTGAAACTTGGGCAATGTATGATAGAAAGATGCTTCTTAATGTACACCAAAAATGAAAGAAATCAGACGATAAATAACAGAGCTCACTTCTCAGCCATTAGCCGCCCCATAGTGGTATATTTTCGTATGTTTCTTTTTATGGTTTATTCTCGTTTTTTTTTTATCTCATTTGATAGAATGGAAGATATGTTAAGGAAATGGATATGATTTTGATTGGTCTCACAATGAAAAGTAACTTGAAATTGAGCTCAAAGTAGCGGAAATGTTCAATTACTTGCCGATGTTCAAGAGTAAACAAATGATGTCACCATCCAATACATGTCCAACTGGCAAGTCTAATATGCAGTCAAGAATGGGTTGACATTATTTATATAATTATTTTCTGTTATGCAGTATACTGCATAACAGTAAATCTGTGTGAATAAAAGTTCAAAATGGAAAACAAGAGTAATACAAGAAGGGCCTGGAGATGTGACAAATGAACAGAGAAAATGTTTTAGTGCCAGGAACGTCTGCACTGTTTATTCTGGACCCTATTTTGAAACTGGCGTCTAGAAATTTGTATGAAATTGGCCAAATTGCCAATTTCTGACCACTTTATTGGGTAGTTGAAACAGGTGAATGGGTGGTTTCTTCTACTCAGTCAACAGAATAGAAGTAAACAAGTAAGTTCATTCAGGTATACACAAATACAGTCGCAAGAACCCTTGCAAGATCTGTTCTTGCAACAGTTGCACTGAGGTGAAGGTTCAGTGCAACGCTTGTATAAACCTTGCTGAATTTAAACAGCACTAGAGAAAGAATACTAGCAAAATAGCTACGAGTTTGGTAGACTGGAAAAATGGAATGGGCCAAAAATAGGGCGTAAATTCGGTAATCTGGCAAAGTCACTAATCTGGCACCCTACAGGTCCCGGTGATGCCGGATTTGTGACGGTCGACCTGTATATATTAACAATAGAGCCAAACAAAGGCAGATCTATCCCTTCAAAGTTCAAATCCCAACCTACAGCTGCTCAAACACCGGCAGTAAACAATTCTGTAAACCCACTTTACCGATTACAATTGAATTAAAAAACTGCTCGCACTTAATCCCTTCCCCATCAACTTTTCACTACCTGTCTCCCCAAATTCCTAGTGACCCCTACATAATACACCAGCAATTCTCCCTCCCACTGATAACCACAATTTACGGTATAAATTATTGCTTTTTATCTGCTTTGGACTTCTAACACTGTTTAATGCATACTTCTTAAAATTATTTCTAAGTGCAAAATTTAAAGAAACAAGTCACACTGACTATAATGTATTATATTACAAGTACTTCAAGAAGCACTACTCTTCAAAACATGGAAATATATAAGTGATTATAAATGAGTTATCCTAGTTTAAATCTAGCATGATTTTTGGCTTAACTCCACTTTATCATGAAAATATAATAAACTTGGAATAAGGTACAATATCTTCCTGGCAGTTGCACAACCTGTTTGCTACTAGAAGAGAAGGTGGAGGAAAAAAAACACCAATCCCCTAAGATGTGAGATTAATGTATCCTACAAGATGGCTCACAACGTGAAAACTCTTATCAAGTAAACATTGAACATTTCATTCTCTTACGAAAACAATGTCAATATTTTTTGTTACAACATTTGGAAGCAAGAAAAATACAGTACAAATGCAAATGAAGGTAGTAGTAGGTTTGAAGACAGCAACCACCCAAGGAGGTACTACCATACTGCCAAATGAGTGTAAACAGAAGCCTGTAATTGTTTTACACGATGGTGGGATTTATGGCATCTTTTTTCTGTCTCACATGCAAGGTTTAAGGTATGTTTTGCTACTTCTACTTACACTTATCATACTACACATGCTTGTACAAGCAAATATACACACACTCCTCTGGGTTTTCCTTCTATTTTCTTGCTAGTTCTTATTTCCCCTTATCTCCACGGGGAAGTGGAACAGAATTCTTCCTCAGTAACCCATGCGTGTCATAAAAGGCAACTAACATGCCGGGAGCAAGGGGCTAGCAATCCCTTCTCCTGTATACATTACTAAAGTTAAAAAAGAAACCAGTTTCTCTTTATAGGTCACCCTGCTTCAGTGGGATATGGCTGGTTTGAAGGAAAAAAAAAATAACAGCTGATGTGCAGCACGCCTGGTTTAAACACTCGTGTTTGCACAAAAATGCTTGTGTGATTCTTATATCAGCTACTTTTTTTTTTTTTTTTTTTTTTTTTTTTAACACGCTGGCCATTACCCACTGAGGTAGGGTGACCCAAAAAGAAGAAACTTTCATCATCAGTCAACACTTTCACCATCACTCATACATAATCACTCTTTGCAGAGGCACTCAGATATGACAGCTTAGACATCCCTTCAAACTGCTAATTTCCCAAACCCCTCCTTTAAAGTGCAGGTACTAAAGAAAGATGTTTGTACCAGCTAACTCTTGTACCGAAGTTTCTCGATTCTCAAGCAAGTGCTGGAGCTCCTATGTTCACTGTTTAATTTTGCTAGTCAGGCAATGTTACTGATAATGCACTGCATGGGCCCGTCTGCTCTCTCAAGTATCCTCAAAGGAACGAAGAGGTTATCAGACAAAATTGTGCCGAGGTCAAGAACATTGGCAGGTGGTGTATTTGAGGGCACAAAAAAATTCTGCGTACTAGTATGCTGGACAGTTAAAATATTTAATATACAAAAGCCCTATCCCAACACCCCTGGAGAATATAACTGGAGGGGGTTTCAGGGGTTAACGCCCCCCATGGCCCGGTCTGTGACCAAGAAAAAAAGGAAAGTTTAAAATATGGTAATGGTGGCAAGAGTAAAAGACATCTAAACAAAGTGACTCAAGGTGGTAGGAACAAGAAGGTCTGAGAAGGCAAGCAAGTTGGCTGCCTGTGAGAAAAAATCCAGCAAGCAAAAAAGGGAAGTTAAGTGGTCTGCAGGATTTTACCCATCAGGGAATGACATTAAAAAAAAACAAAAATGAATATCACACTGGAGGGAAGGAGTATTGAAGAAGTGTATGCATTCAGATATTTGGGAGTAGATTTCTCAGCAGATGGGTCTATGAAGAACAAGGTTATCATTGAAATGATGAAGCAAAAAAAGGCAAGTGGTGCATCGAGATACCTGTAGACAAAAAACCTTACCCATGGTGGCAACGAAGGGAATGTACGAGAGTATAGTGGTACCAACACTCTTATATGGGTGTGAAACATGGGTTGTAAATGCTGCAGCAAGGAGGAGGCTGGAGGCAGTGATGTTGTGTCTAAGAGCAATGTGTGGTGTAAATATTAGGCAGAGAATTCATAGTGTGGAAATTAGGAGGAGACGTGGAGTTACTAGAAGGAGTATAAATCTGTAGTGGAGGGGAGGAGGGGTAGCGGTTGTCCTAGGAAAAGATGGAGGGAGAGGGTAAAAGAGGTTTTATGTTCAAGGGGCGTGGACATGCAGCAGGCATGCGTGAGTGTTAGATTGGAATGAATGGAAACTAATGGTTTTTGGGACTTATCGAACTGTTTAAATGTGAGCAGGTTAATATTTTCTGAAGGTATTCAGGGAAACCAGTTAGCTGGAGCAAAGTTCTGGAAGTGGGAAGTACAATGCCTGCAATTTACATGAGGAGTTTGAGATATTGGGCATTTGGAGCAACATCTAAAGTCGTATGTGGGCACCTCTGCAAAGACAGTCATTGTGTGTGAATGATGGTGAATGAGTTTTTTTTTTTTAGGGGGGGGGGGTCACCCCTGCCTCAGTGAAAGACAGCTGGAGTGCTTAAAAAAAAAAATTGAGAAGCTAGACTTCAGGGTTGGATATCTGTTGTTTACTTAATTTTTTTTTTTTCAACAAGTCGGCCGTCTCCCACCAAGGCAGGGTGACCCAAAAAAGAAAGAAAATCCCCAAAAAGAAAATACTTTCATCATCATTCAACACTTTCACCACACTCGCACATTATCACTGTTTTTGCAGAGGTGCTCAGAATACAACAGTTTAGAAGCATAAACATATAAAGATACACAACATATCCCTCCAAACTGCCAATATCCCAAACCCCTCCTTTAAAGTGCAGGCATTGTACTTCCCATTTCCAGGACTCAAGTCCAACTATATGAAAATAACCGGTTTCCCTGAATCCCTTCACTAAATATTGCTTAAATAATAAGATTTAATAAATTTTTACAAAAATGTTTTAATTAAAAAAAAAAATGTAGCACACATACTTAGAAATGTGTTGAGCTTCTCTGTCACTTATTTCAGCCATTAGGTTGACTACCTTCTCCTCCAATCGATGGTTACAGTCCTCTAACTGTGAAGTTTTAACATTCAAACTTGCTAAGCTTTTCTCACATGATGACAAGGTAGACTTCAGTACAGAGGTTTCTTTAGTCAAGTCACTTATCTGAAATAAATAATTTTGATTAAGATTTGACAAAACAAATAATTCACAGCAATAACAAAAATTACATGAATGGATGGGTGACTTACATTTAAAATCTCTCCCTCCTAATTATTTTCACGTCATTAAAACACACAAGTGGTAGCATTTTCAAATGAAAGCACACAGAGGTTAGTGTGAGGTATGTCAGTATTCAGTAACCTGTCTTGTCACATGTGACTGTATATGACACTAGTATACAACCTATTTTATGACAGCTAACATGATAGTATCTGCAGTAAGCACTGCCACAGTATACTGAGATACCAAACACACCAAGACACCAAATGTACCAAAAACTAAGATAAGGGCCAATGCAAGTAGATTTTGGTTTTGACCAATATTATTAATTACATTAATTTTTGCTACAAAATAAATATTTTTATTTTTTTTATTAACCCTTTCAGGGTTGGTGCCGTACTAGTACAGCTTGCACGCCAGGGTTGGTGCCGAACTAGTACAGCTTGCACGCCAGGGTTGGTGCCGTACTAGTACGGCTTGCACGCCAGGGTTGGTGCCGTACTAGTACAGCTTGCACGCCAAAGTTGGTGCCGTACTAGTACACAAATTCTAGCGCCTTTGAATCTAGCGAGAGAAAGCAGGTAGGCCTACACATGAAAGAATGGGTCTATGTGGTCAGTGTACACAGTATAAAAAAAATCCTGCAACAGTGCATAACGAAAAAAAAATACTCCGACCGTGTTTTTGCTTTATAACAGCGACTTTGCAGTGTACAGTGGACCCTCGAATTTAGTAGTGCCGTTTATGTATGCAAAACTATTTTTATCTATAAAATGTATTTTTTGTTAATATTTTTGGGTGTCTGGAATGGTTTAATTGGATTTACATTATTTACTATGGGAAATATTAACAAAAAATACATTTTATAGATAAAAATAGTTTTGCATACAGAAACGGCACTACTAAATTCGAGGATCCACTGTATTTTCATATGCTATTTATGGTTGTATTCTAGTTTTCCTGGTCTTATTTTATAGAATGCAAGACATATTACAGAAATTGAGATGATTCTGATTGGATTCACAATGAAAAGTACCTCGAAATTGAGCTCAAAGTAGTAGAAATGTTCGATTTTTGCCACAGGTCAAAAGTAAACAAATCATGCCACGCGTCCAATAAACGTGAACTGGTGAGTCTAATATTCTTTCACAAGTGCGCTGATATTATTTATACCATTTCTACACTAATGCAGTCGTCTGCATAACAGTAATTTTTTTTTTTTTTGCAAGAATAAAAATTCAAAGTAGAAAGCAAAAGAAATGTAAGAGAGGCCTGCGGATGTGACTAATGAACAGAGAAAATGTTATTTTAGTGCCAGGAATGTCTGTCTTGTTTAATCTGGACCCTATTTGGAAATTGGCATCTTTTGAAATTTGTGTGAAATTGGCAAAATTGCCAATTTCTGACCACTTTATCGGATAGTTGAAATCAGTAAATGGGTGGTTTCTTGTACTCATTCGATAGAATAAAATGGAGTTCTAGCAAAATAGTTATGATTTTTGTCGACTGGTACATTGGAATCGGCTGAAAATAGGGTTCAAATTGGGCGAAATCGCCAATGCATCAACATCGTCGAGACCACTAACTTCGCGAGAGCATAATTCCTTAAGTTTTCCATCAAATTTCATACTTTTGGTGTCATTATGATTGGGAAAAGATTCTCTACCAGAGAACAAGTTTAGGAGAGGTCCTGTCGACCCTGAAAGGGTTAACACTTCGGCTGATTCCCAAGGCAGGTTGGCCCAAAAAAAGAAAAACTTTCATCATTCACTTCATCACTGTCTTGCCAGAGGGGTGCTTTACACTACAGTTATAAAATAAGTAATGTACATAAAAACTTGCATGAAATACTTAGCGTAACCTAACACCACGAGTGCCGCAAGAGGAAACTAAAATGCCAGGAGCAAGGGGCGAATAACCCCTTCTCCAGCAAATATTACTACAGTGGACCCCCGCATAGCGACTTTAATCCGTGCAAGAGGGCTCATTGTTATGCGAAATGATCGGTATGCGAATGAATTTTCCCCATAAGAAATAATGGAAATCAAATCAATCCGTGCAAGACACCCAAAAGTATGAAAAAAAAAATTTTACCACATGAAATATACATTTTCCTACACACAAAGAGAAGGATACATGCACAATAGTAGAGTAGTACATGCACAATATATATTGTGCATGTACTACTCTACTAAATGAAGAATAAATGACACTTACCTTTATTGAAGATGCAGCAATGACTGATGAGACACTGTGTCCTGGGAGTGCCTTTTCCTCCTGAGTACTGTAGGTCCTGTTTGGCATTTTCTTCCAGAACAGGCCTTATCACACTGTGTATGCCACTACGATTCTTAAATCTCTCAAACCAACCTTTGCTGGCTTTAAATTCACCAATATGAGCACTAGTTCCAGGCATTTTTCCCTGTTCACCTGGGTGTTAGTCAACTGGTGTGGGTTGCATCCTGGGAGACAAGATTAAGGACCCCAATGGAAATAAGTAAGACAGTCTTCGATGACACTGACTTTTTTGGGTTATCCTGGGTGGCAAATCCTCTGGGGTTAATTGTTTCTTGGTATTCTCAATAAGCCACACCAACAACAGTGCTACAGCAGCAGCAGCAGCAGCAGCTGTTAGTGCTACAGCAGCAGCAGACGATGCTACAGCAGCAGCAGACAGTACTGCAGCAGCAGCTGACGGTGGTACAGCAGCAGCAGCAGACGATAGTACAGCAGCAGCAGCAGCTGACATTGCAGCAGCAGCAGCTGACGGTGGTACAGCAACAGCAGCAGCTGTACCACCAATAGTAGCGATGGTTGATTGGGGTTTATTATACAACCTGGCCAGCTCGGAGACACGCACTCCACTTTCATACTTATCAATGATCTTTTTCTTCATCTCTATAGTAATTCTCACCCTTATTGCTGTAGGGTTGGCACTAGAAGCTTTCTTGGGGCCCATGGTCACTTATTTTGCAGATAAAATCACCAAAAACACTGTAATAATACGAAATGTTTCGATTGTATGCTTGGATGTTACCACGGTGGCTGGCTGGTAAACAATGCCACCGGCGGCACATGTGAGGCTGGCTAAGGGCGCACATTGGATGCGTCTCGGACGAAGAGCGGTGAGCGGGTTTTTGAGCGGTATGCGAGGCAAAATTTTTGCGATAAAAGCGAGCGGTATGCGGATTGAATGTTATGTGATGCGTACGGTATGCGGGGGTCCACTGTAAATGTAAAAAGAATGACTTCCTTCTTTTTCAGGTCACCCTGCCTCTCTTTTAACACCCTTCCACTGTTAAAAAATTAATAGGTCAAGAAAGCCTAGTTAATGAATATATATTTAACAGTTAAAAGCAGAAGAGGAGTTATTGGATGGGAATTTAGAGGTATTGGAAGGAATATTTTGATGTGCTGGTAAATATTAATGAAGAAACAGAGGCAATGATTTCATATATTGGCCAAGGACATATTTTATCCTTTAGTTTTGAGTTTAAGGGAGGTGTGAGAGAGTGGGTACAGCAGCTGGGATTGACTGAATCATGACAGTAATTTTTTTTTTTTTTTATTATCACACTGGCCGATTCCCACCAAGGCAGGGTGGCCCGAAAAAGAAAAACTTTCAGCATCATTCACTCCATCACTGTCTTGCCAGAAGGGTGGTTTACACTACAGTTTTTAAACTGCAACATTAACACCCGTCCTTCAGAGTGCAGGCACTGTACTTCCCATCTCCAGGACTCAAGTCCGGCCTGCCGGTTATCCTGAATCCCTTCATAAATGTTACTTTGCTCACACTCCAACAGCACGACAAGTATTAAAAACCATTTGTCTCCATTCACTCCTATCAAACACGCTCACGCACGCCTGCTGGAAGTACAAGCCCCTCGCACACAAAACCTACTTTACCCCCTCCCTCCAACCTTTCCTAGGCCGACCCCTACCCCACCTTCCTTCCACTACAGACTGATACACTCTTGAAGTCATTCTGTTTCGCTCCATTCTCTCTACATGTCCGAACCACCTCAACAACCCTTCCTCAGCCCTCTGGACAACAGTTTTGGTAATCCCGCACCTCCTAACTTCCAAACTACGAATTCTCTGCATTATATTCACACCACACATTGCCCTCAGACATGACATCTCCACTGCCTCCAGCCTTCTCCTCGCTGCAACATTCATCACCCACGCTTCACACCCATATAAGAGCGTTGGTAAAACTATACTCTCATACATTCCCCTCTTTCCCTCCAAGGACAAAGTTCTTTGTCTCCACAGACTCCTAAGTGCACCACTCACTCTTTTTCCCTCATCAATTCTATGATTCACCTCATCTTTCATAGACCCATCCGCAGACACGTCCACTCCCAAATATCTGAATACGTTCACCTCCTCCATACTCTCTCCCTCCAATCTGATATTCAATCTTTCATCACCTAATCTTTTTGTTATCCTCATAACCTTACTCTTTCCTGTATTCACCTTTAATTTTCTTCTTTTGCACACCCTACCAAATTCATCCACCAATCTCTGCAACTTCTCTTCAGAATCTCCCAAGAGCACAGTGTCATCAGCAAAGAGCAGCTGTGACAACTCCCACTTTGTGTGTGATTCTTTATCTTTTAACTCCACGCCTCTTGCCAAGACCCTCGCATTTACTTCTCTTACAACCCCATCTATAAATATATTAAACAACCATGGTGACATCACACATCCTTGTCTAAGGCCTACTAGACTGGGAAAAAATTTCCCTCTTTCCTACATACTCTAACTTGAGCCTCACTATCCTCGTAAAAGCTCTTCACTGCTTTCAGTAACCTACCTCCTACACCATACACTTGCAACATCTGCCACATTGCCCCCCTATCCACCCTGTCATACGCCTTTTCCAAATCCATAAATGCCACAAAGACCTCTTTAGCCTTATCTAAATACTGTTCACTTATATGTTTCACTGTAAACACCTGGTCCACACACCCTCTACCTTTCCTAAAGGCTCCTTGTTCATCTGCTATCCTATTCTCCGTCTTACTCTTAATTCTTTCAATAATAACTCTACCATACACTTTACCAGGTATACTCAACAGACTTTTTTTTTTTATTATCACACTGGCCGGTTCCCACCAAGGCAGGGTGGCCCGAAAAAGAAAAACTTTCACCATCATTCACTCCATCACTGTCTTGCCAGAAGGGTGCTTTACACTACAGTTTTTAAACTGCAACATTAACACCCCTCCTTCAGAGTGCAGGCACTGTACTTCCCATCTTATCCCCCTATAATTTTTGCACTCTCTTTTATCCCCTTTGCCTTTATACAAAGGAACTATGCATGCTCTCTGCCAATCCCTAGGTACCTTACCCTCTTCCATACATTTATTAAATAATTGCACCAACCACTCCAAAACTATATCCCCACCTGCTTTTAACATTTCTATCTTTATCCCATCAATCCCGGCTGCCTTACCCCCTTTCATTTTACCTACTGCCTCACGAACTTCCCCCACACTCACAACTGGCTCTTCCTCACTCCTACAAGATGTTATTCCTCCTTGCCCTATACACGAAATCACAGCTTCCCTATCTTCATCAACATTTAACAATTCCTCAAAATATTCCCTCCATCTTCCCAATACCTCTAACTCTCCATTTAATAACTCTCCTCTCCTATTTTTAACTGACAAATCCATTTGTTCTCTAGGCTTTCTTAACTTGTTAATCTCACTCCAAAACTTCTTCTTATTTTCAACAAAATTTGTTGATAACATCTCACCCACTCTCTCATTTGCTCTCTTTTTACATTGCTTCACCACTCTCTTAACCTCTCTCTTTTTCTCCATATACTCTTCCCTCCTTGCATCACTTCTACTTTGTAATGTTAAAAGCAATTTAGGAGTGGTTGGTACTTTTGTTCAATAAATGTATGAAAGGAAAGATACCTACAGACTGGAAGAGAGCATGCATAATTCCTATGTATTAAGGAAGAGGGGACAAAAAGAGTACGAGTTATAGGGGAATAAGCATGCTAAGTATAACAGAGTATGGTAGAATTATCAAAAGAATTAAGGGTAAGAGACAGCAGATGAACACTGAGGCTTTAGAAAGGGAAGGGAATATGTAGATTAAGTGTCTACATTGAAAATTACAGGTAAACAACATTTAGACAAGGGTAAGGAAATTTTCATTGCATTTATGAATTTAGAAAAGGCATATGTAGGGATAGTTAGGGAAGCAATGTGGCAGATGTTGCAAGTGTATGGAATAGGTGGTAGGTTAATGAAATCAGTTAATGGTTTTCAAGAGGACAGTGAGACTCGGGGTAGGATATGTAAGAGATTATTTTCCAGTAAAAGTATGCCGTAGACAAGGATGCATGATGATATCAAGATTGTTTAACAATTGTAGATGGGGTTGTAAAAAAAAAAGTGAGTGCTAGTGTGTTGGGGAGAGGTGTGGGGTTAAAATATGAAGACTAATACAAAGTGGGAGTTGTCACAGCTACTTTTTGCTGATGTCACTGCAGTTTTGAAAGACTATGCAGAGAAGCTGCAAAGGCTGGTGGATGAATTTGGGAGGGTATGTACAAGAAGAAAATTTGAAGCAAATACAGGAAAGAGCAATGTGATAGGAGTAACAAACAATTTTGGTAATTAAAGATTCATTATCACATAGGACGGAGGATGACTTAAGTGAACATGTTCAGATATTTGGGAATGGACTTAGTGAACAGGTGTATGAAAAATGAGGTGAAGCACAGAATTAAGGGATGGGGGGGGGGGGACAAAGAACATTATCCTTGGAAGCAAAAAGAATGTACGATACTATAGTGGTACACTTACATGGGTGTGAAACATGGGTTGTGAATTTTGCAGCAAAGGAGGAGGCAGGTGAGATGTGTCTCAGGTCAACTGTAACATCAGTTGCTTCCCACCAAGGCAAGGTGGGAAAAAAAAAAATCTTCACTCACTCCATCACTGTCTTGCCAGAGGCATGCTGATACTACAGTTCAAAAACTGAAATGTGTCTCCATCAGAGTGTAGGCACTGTACCTCCCATCTCCAGGATTCAAGTCCAGCTAGCCAGTTTTCCTGAATCCCTTCATGCTTTGCTCACACTCCAATAGCACATCAAGTCATAAAATCCATTTGCCTCCATTCGATATCACATTCACGCAGGCTTGTGAGCACGATACGACGACCCCAATCATGGCTTCCTTCCACTACAGATTTATACACCAGTTCTATTTTGTTCCATCTTCTAAATGTCTGAACTAGCTCAACAACCCCTCCTCAGCCCTCTGGATAACAATTTTAGTAACCTCGCACCTCCTACTAATCTCCAAGATATGGATTCTCTGCATAAAATTAACACCACACATTGCCCTTAGACATACATCCACTGCCTCCAGCCTTCTTGTTGCAACATACACCACTTATGCTTCACACCCACATATGAGCGCTAGTACCGCTATACTCTCACACATTCCCCCTCTTCGTTTTTATGGTGTACTGAGTAGTCTCCAAAGACTACTCAGTACACCAGTGTAGGGCAAATATGAATAAAATTTCTTGTCCAGACATTAGGTGGTGTAGGGTTACTAAAAGTATCCAGATTGCTGAGAAGGGGTTGCTAAGGTGGTTTAGACATTCAGAGAGGATGCAGAAAAACTAGAATGATTTGGAGGGTGTATAAAGCAGTAGTGGAGAGAAGGCACAGTAGGGGGTCATCCTAGGAAAGAAATGGAGGGAGGGAATAAAGGTTTTGTATATGAGGGGCTTGCACATTCAGCAGACGTACATACACATGCATGCGCATGTTCGTGTATACGTGTGTGTGCATACTCGCCTTTTTGTGATTCCAGGGGTCGAGACAGCTCCCAGCCCTGCCTTCTCACTGGTCGCTACTAGGTCTTCTCTCTCCCTGCTCCATGAGCTTTATCATACCTCGTCTTAAAACTATGCAAGGTTCCTGTCTCCATACATCACTTTTCTGACTATTAAACCACCTGATAACTCTCTGACTAAAGAAGTACTTCCTAACATCTCTGACTCATCTGAGTCTTCAACTTCTAATTGTGACCCCTTCTTTGTGTCCCCCAACTCTGGAACATCCTGTCTGTCCAACTGTCAATTCCTCTCATAATTTTGTATGGCATTATGTCTCCCCAACCCTCCATTCCTCCAGTGTCGTCAGGCCGATTGTCTTTAACCTTTCTTCGTAGGACATTTCCCTGATCTCTGGAACTAACCGCATTGCAAACCTCTGCACCTTTGATAATTTCTTGACATGTACGTACACGTGTGTGGTGTGTGTGTGTGTGTGTGTGTGTGTGTGTGTGTGTGTGTGTGTGTGGCGTGTGTGTGGCGTGTGTGGCGTGTGTGGCGTGTGTGCGGCGTGTGTGTGGCGTGTGTGTGTGGCGTGTGTGTGGCGTGTGTGTGTGGCGTGTGTGTGTGGCGTGTGTGTGTGGCGTGTGTGTGTGGCGTGTGTGTGTGGCGTGTGTGTGTGGCGTGTGTGTGTGGCGTGTGTGTGTGGCGTGTGTGTGTGGCGTGTGTGTGTGGCGTGTGTGTGTGGCGTGTGTGTGTGGCGTGTGTGTGTGGCGTGTGTGTGTGGCGTGTGTGTGTGGCGTGTGTGTGTGGCGTGTGTGTGGCGTGTGTGTGTGGCGTGTGTGTGTGGGGCGTGTGTGTGTGTGTGGCGTGTGTGGCGTGTGTGTGGTGTGTGTGTGTGTGTGTCGTGTGTGTGGCGTGTGGCGTGTGTGTGTGTGTCGTGTGTGTGGCGTGTGGCGTGTGTGTGGCGTGTGTGTGTGCGTGTGTGTGTGTGGCGTGTGTGTGTGTGTGTGGCGTGTGTGTGTGTGGCATGTGTGTGTGTGGCGTGTGTGTGTGGCGTGTGTGTGTGTGGCGTGTGTGTGTGTGGCGTGTGTGTGTGGCGTGTGTGTGTGTGGCGTGTGTGTGGCGTGTGTGGCGTGTGTGTGGCGTGTGTGTGGCGTGTGTGTGTGTGGCGTGTGTGTGTGTGTGTGTGTGGCGTGTGTGTGTGTGTGGGGCGTGTGTCTGTGTGGCGTGTGTGTGTGTGTGGCGTGTGTGTGTGTGGCGTGTGTGTGTGTGGCGTGTGTGTGTGTGTGGCGTGTGTGTGTGTGTGGCGTGTGTGTGTGTGTGGCGTGTGTGTGTGTGTGGCGTGTGTGTGTGTGTGGCGTGTGTGTGTGGCGTGTGTGTGTGTGTGGAGTGTGTGTGTGTGTGGTGTGTGTGTGTGTGGGTGTGTGTGTGTGGTGTGTGTGTGGTGTGTGTGTGGTGTGTGTGTGTGTGTGTGTGTGGTGTGTGTGTGGTGTGTGGTGTGTGTGGTGTGTGGTGTGTGGTGTGTGTGGTGTGTGGTGTGTGTGGTGTGTGGTGTGTGTGGTGTGTGGTGTGTGGTGTGTGTGTGTGTGTGTGGTGTGTGTGTGTGTGTGTGTGTGTGGCGTGTGTGTGTGTGTGGCGTGTGTGTGTGTGTGGCATGGTGTGTGTGGCATGGTGTGTGTGGCATTGTGTGTGTGGCATGGTGTGTGTGGCATGGTGTGTGTGGCATGGTGTGTGTGGCATGTGTGTGGCATGTTGTGTGTGGCGTGCGTGTGTGGCGTGCGTGTGTGGCGTGCGTGTGTGGCGTGCGTGTGTGGCGTGCGTGTGTGGCGTGCATGTGTGGCGTGCGTGTGTGGCGTGTGTGTGGCGTGCGTGTGTGGCGTGCATGTGTGGCGTGCGTGTGTGGCGTGCGTGTGTGGCGTGCGTGTGGCGTGCGTGTGTGGCATGTGTGTGTGGCGTGCGTGTGTGGCGTGCGTGTGTGGCGTGTGTGTGGCGTGTGGCTGTTATGCAGGGTTCTGCATGACATGATAATGTACATATAGTGGAGAAGTGTGCCATAATAATATGAATATTATAGTTGTAAAGAATAATTTTATAATTTATAATGTGCATTTTGGGGTACTGTAAAGTACTCTAACTGTAATTATAAAGAAATTCTGTTAATGATTTATTTTCCAAGGATGTTTGGGTACGTGGAGTAAGGTGGTTTGGGAAGTCACGTGACGTTAGCATGGTGTATAGAGGCTGGCGTCGGAGATGCTGTGTATTTAAGATAAGTTTGTAGTTGTACACTCATTTTGTTTATCCAACTCAAGCCATAGGCTCGCATATGGCTTACCTGTATGTTCACCCAGGCTCTGACATGGTCAGGGTGCTGTGGGATGAGTGAAGAAATAAGAAATGAGGTTTGTAGTGTAAGTGACGACCTGGCGCTGACTAGGCTGGACCGCCAGCCACCTGCTGCTTGTGCCTTTATTTGGGCGTTTAGGGTAGGAGATACATGAAGGTGTTTTCTAGAGTGTGTATATACTGTTATGTTGAATAGATATATTTTCCTAACTAGGAGTTTTGCCTAACCCTCTTGTTAGCCAATCCATTGAAGTGGCAAATAGTGGTTTAGCTCTTTCTGTTTTGACTGGGATGGTCCTGGGTGGCCTGTTTATGCCTGAGTGGTGTGAAACTTTTACCTTTACCCTTAGACCAGGCTCAAGCCCCCAGCTATCCCACATTTCTGTGTAACAGTGGCGTGTGTGTGGCGTGTGTGTGGCATGTGTGTGGCGTGTGTGTGTGTGGCGTGTGTGTGTGTGGCGTGTGTGTGTGTGGCGTGTGTGTGTGGCGTGTGTGTGTGGCGTGTGTGTGTGGCGTGTGTGTGTGGCGTGTGTGTGTGGCGTGTGTGTGTGGCGTGTGTGTGTGGCGTGTGTGTGTGGCGTGTGTGTGTGTGGCGTGTGTGTGTGTGGCGTGTGTGTGTGTGGCGTGTGTGTGTGTGAGGTGTGTGTGTGGCGTGTGTGTGTGTGGCGTGTGTGTGTGTGGCGTGTGTGTGTGGCGTGTGTGTGTGGCGTGTGTGTGTGGCGTGTGTGTGTGGCGTGTGTGTGTGGCGTGTGTGTGTGGCGTGTGTGTGTGGCGTGTGTGTGTGGCGTGTGTGTGTGGCGTGTGTGTCTGTCTGTGTCTGTGTGTGTCTGTCTTAATGTCTTCTTGTCTCTCAGTCACAGGGAGCAACCTGTAAACCAACAAGTATTACACATCCGAGTTGTGAAAATGCGTATTTATCGTGTCACAATTTTTTTTTTTCCAACAAATCGGCCATCTCCCACCAAGGCAGGGTGACAAAAAGAAAACACCAACATCATCCAACTCTTTCCACCTCACTCATACATAATTCACTGTTTTTGCAGAGGCTCCCAGTTACAACAGTTTAGAAGCCTATATAAAGACACATAACATATCCCTCTAAACTGCCAATATCACAAACCCCTCCTTTAAAGTGCAGGCATTGTACTTCCCATTTCCAGTACTTAAGCCCGGCTATATAAAAAATAACCGGTTTCCTTGAATCCCTTCACCAAATATTACCCTGCTGACACTCCAACAGCTCGTCAGGTCCCAAAAGTCATTCATCTCCATTCACCCCCATCTAAGATGTTCAAACACGCTTTCTGGTAGTCCAAGCCCCTCCTGGAGGTTATTCCGGGGATCAATGCCCCCGTGGCCCGGTCCATGACCAGGCCTCCCGGTGGATCAGGGCCTGATCAACCAGGCTGTTACTGCTGGCCGCACACAGTCCAACGTACAAGCCACAGCCCGGCTGATCCGGCACTGACTTAGGGTATCCGTCCAGCTCTCTCTTGAAGGCAGCCAGGGGTTTATTGGTAATTCCCCTAATGCTTGATGGGAGGCTGTTGAACAGTCTTGGGCCCCGAGCACCTATGGTGTTTTCTCATAGTGTAACAATGGCGCCCCTACTTTTAATTGGGGGTATCTTGCATCGCCTGCCCAGTCTTTTACTTTCATAGGGAGTGATTTCTGTGTGCAGATTCAGGACCATTCCTTCCAGGATTTTCCAAGTGTAGATTATTATATATATCTCTCTCCTGCGTTCCAACGAATACAAGTCAAGTGCTTCCAAGCGTTCCCAGTAATTAAGGTGCTTGACAGAACTTATACGTGCAGTAAAGGATCTCTGTACACTCTCAAAATCTGCAATTTCACCTGCTTTGAATGGTGATGTTAGTGTACAGCAGTATTCCAGCCTAGAGAGAACAAGTGATCTGAAAAGGATCATCATTGGCTTGGCATTTCTCATTTTGAACGTTCTCATTATCCATCCTATCATCTTCTTTGCACTTGTGATCGTGGAACAAAACCTCCTTTACCCCCTGCCTCCAACCTTTTCGAGGACGACCCCTACCCCGCCTTCCTTCCCCTACAGATTTATACGCTCTCCATGTCATTCTTTGATCCATTCTCTCTAAATGACCAAACCACCTCAACAATTCCTCTTCAGCCCTCTTGACTAATACTTTTATTAATTCCACACCTCCTAATTTCCACACAACGAATTTTGTGTGTGTGAGGGTTTGTACACAAGTGTGCAAGTGTGTACATGCACTCTCGTGTGTAAGCGTGCGTGTTTGTACATACATGTTCGTGTGCGGGATTGATAGTGAGTGAAGGCTAGAGGTGTTTATGACTAATTGCTGTTGGAGTATGAGCCAGGTAACATTTATGAAAGGATTCAGGTAACAGGTTACTGGCCTTGATTCCTCGAAGTGGGAAGTACAGTGTCTGCACTTTGATGAAAGGGTGCAGATAATTATGTTTGGAGGGGCATCTGAGGTGTATTATCAGCACACCCCTAGCATGACAGTGATGATGAAAAGCATTTCTTTCTCAAGTCACCCCTACCTCAGTGGGAGATAGTATAAATAAAATGACAAATCACCATTCCATGCACCTAGAACACAATCAAGCAAAAGGCTTCTTCAAATATGAGTGACAGAATCAAGGTTGTGACAATACCATTGACACTTCAGAAAGGATTTATTTATTTATTTATTTATTGGCAAAGGCACCTGCATACCATAGTTGTGAATCTGTTAATGACTTGACATTACCTTTGATTCTCTTGCTAGATAAATCTGCCATAGAAAGCATATCAAAATTCTTTGCTACAGTAACTAACCTCTAATTCCTTCACTTTGAGCAATTCGTCCATCTTTGATGTGGTTAAAGATTGTGTCTCCCACTTCTCTTGTAAAATTGTCGTCTCATTAGCCTTCTGACTTATCTGAAAGGTAAGGATTATCTATATAGTTTCAGCATGTTATATTAAAAGAATGAAGAAAACTGGTTTCAAGGATTCCATGTGCTATATGCACGAGTATATCAAGGTTAACATTGAGAGATGTAGGCTAACCAGTTAGCCTAACTCGAGTCCTGGATTCGGAGAGTGCAATGCATGCACTTAGTGACATTGCAGCTCATAGTCATTTGATTTATGATGTCTGTGCACTTCTGCCAAGACAGTTAGGGGAGAGGGGAGGGGTGGTTGATCATCTTTCCAAAGCAAATGGCCAATGAGAAAAAAAAATAGTGAAAAGTTCTACTTCCATTAATTTTATTACACGCTAAAATGTTTGAATGAAAATTTAAGCTTTTGCTACACAATTAGAAAATAAGTACAAAGCTAAGAGGGCTGTCTCTAGCCACTCCATTCCCAACCAGCCATTATCAACAGATTTTTTAAAAACCATTTACCAAATTTACAAATTAAGCTATCTTAATTTTTATTTCCATCAGAGCAATGTTCTTATTTATTTCCTTTCATCTTGATGAAGTGGAATAATACTGCTTTCCCAACCCCCATCATTTGCATTTTGTATTAGCTGACTAAGATGCTGGAAGCAAGGGGAGGAGGTAATAACTCCTACTTTATAAATTACTAAAAATAAGAAAAACTATGTAAAATTACTAGGAAAAAACCACAAAGAATGAGAGAGTATATACAAGTCCTCATACTTGACATATCTCAAGTACGAGGACTTGCATATACTGAACTTTGTTTTTTCCTATTAATTTTACATATTTTTTCTTAATTGTAGTTGATTTTTACATCTAGTGCACATCTGAGTAAAAAAAAAAAAAATTACATAATTTAAACTTGCTGAGAACTTTGCTACACCTCTTAATTACTGGACAGTATGAAGAAACTGCTTTACGTACAGTTTTAATGCACACAAGAACCCCGGATTTCGGCAATTATCTGATCCAGAATTTCATTCAAAATAGGGAAAGTGCAAAAACCAAAGTAATATTTCCCATAAGAAATAATGTAAATACAATTAATCCGTTCCAGACACCCAAAAATATTCACAAAAAACTTCATTTTTTAAAGAATAACTATAGTTTTACAAACAGAAAACAATGAGAAATAAATATAAAGCACAAATTTTAATGATAAATGAACATTAAATACCATTATTGACGACTCTTGTTGGCGTTGTAAAGAAGGCGAGTAGGGGGGAGGGAGTTGGGGGTTATTGTTTGGGAGGAAGATCCCCCTCCATAAGGACTTCAAGTACAAAGTCCCTAACCAGGGTTAGTTCCTTTCCTTGTCTTTTACTGGCACTAGGACCAGCTTGAGTCACTGCACCCATGTTGCACAAAAAAAACTGTCCAGAGGGGTCTGTTTCTGGCATCTCTAAGATTTGCCTGAAGTGAGACAAGGTATTGTCACTGAACATGTTGCAGATACGGCTTGTTTGAGCTTGGTCAAGGTGATATTTCTTCACAAAACTTTCCAAATCATTCCACTTTGCATATATATCTTTAATCACTGAAGAAGGCACATTCTTCCCTCTCTTCCTCCTCCTCTGAAGCAATTTCCTAATCTGTGGTCTGTTGCTGTTGCAGATGAAGGTCTTGCAGCTCTTAAATCGTTAGATCTTCCCTGTGGTCCTCCACCAACTCTTCACATCCTTGCCACTCACCTCCAACCACATGGACTTCCCCAAAGACACAATAGATTCCACAACAGGCAGAGGGTTGACAGGGTCAGGATCAGCTCCAAACCCTTCAAAATCCTTGTCAAAGACACATTCTGGCCACAATTTTCTCCAAGAGTAGTTCAAAGTCCTTGAAGTCACTCCCTGCCAAGCCTTACCTAAAAAGCTTATGCAATGGAGGATAACTCTCTTAGGGTCAATTCAATGTCCAAAGTCACTTCAAAGCCCCTTTTAAACATTGCTTTGGTGTAGAGATGGCCCACAGATGGCTCCAACTTATTCCTGTTCCCTACTTGTACGCCTCATAACAATGAAACTGCTTTCAAATGAGCTGATGTAGGTAACAGCTCTTAGCTTGCCAATAAAGTTAGGAATCCGTAACCTGTAAATAGCTTGTCAATAAAGCTAGGGATCCTTAACCTTGTCAAACCCTGTGTAAAAAAAAAAGTGGGTAGGGGATGTGTAGATCAAGTGTTTACATTGAGCCATATATATGAACAGTATTTAGATAAAGGTAGGGAAGTTTTTACTGCATTTATGGATTTAGAAAAGGCATATGATAGAGTGTATAGGGGAGCAATGTGGCAGATGTTGCAAGTATATGGAATAGGAATTAAGTTACTAAATGCTGTGAAGAGTTTTTATGAGGATAGTGAGACTCAGGTTAAGGTGTGTAGAAGAGAGGGAGAATACTTCCCAGTAAAAGGAGGTCTTAGGCAGAGATGTGTAATGTCACCATGGTTGTTTAATATATTTATAGATGGGGTTGTAAAAGAAGTAAATGCTAGGGTGTTTGGGAGAAGAGTGGGATTAAATTATGGGGAATCAAATACAAAATGGGAATTGACACAGTTGCTTTTTGCTGATGATACTGTGCTTATGGGAGATTCTAAAGAAAAATTGCAAAGGTTAGTGGACGAGTTTGGGAGTGTGTGTAAAGGTAGAAAGTTGAAAGTGAACATAGAAAAGAGTATGGTGATGAGGGTATCATATGATTTAGATAAAGAAAAATTGTATATCAAATTGGGGAGGAGGAGTATGGAAGAAGTGAATGTTTTCAGATACTTGGGAGTCGACGTGTCAGCGGATGGATTTATGAAGGATGAGGTTCATCATAGAATTGATGAGGGAAAAAAGGTGAGTGGTGCATTGAGGTATATGTGGAGACAAAAAACATTATCTATGGAGGCAAAGAAGGGAATGTATGAAAGTATAGTAGTACCAACACTCTTATATGGGAGTGAAGCTTGGGTTGTGAATGCAGCAGTGAGGCGGCAGTTGGAGGCAGTGGAGATGTCCTGTCTAAGGGCAATGTGTGGTGTAAATATTATGCAGAAAATTTGGAGTGTGGAAATTAGGAGAAGGTGTGGAGTTAATAAAAGTATTAGTCAGAGGGCTGAAGAGGGGTTGTTGAGGTGGTTTGGTCATTTAGAGAGAATGGATCAAAGTAGAATGACATGGAGAGCATTTAAATCTGTAGGGAAAGGAAGGCGGGGTAGGGGTCATCCTCGACAAGGTTGAAAGGAAGGGGTAAGGGAGGTTTTGTGGGCGAGGGGCTTGGACTTCCAGCAGATGTGCCTGAGCGTGTTAGATAGGAGTGAATGGAGACGAATGGTATTTGGGACCCGACGATCTGTTGGAGTGTGAGCAGGGTAATATTTAGTGAAGAGATTCAGGGAAACCGGTTATTTTTACATAGCCGGACTTGAGTACTGGAAATGGGAAGTACAATGCCTGCACTCTAAAGGAGGGGTTCGGGATATTGGCAGTTTGGAGGGATATGTTGTGTATTTTTATATATATATGCTTCTAAGCTGTTGTGTTCTGAGCACCTCTGCAAAAACAGTGATTATGTGTGAGCGAGGTGAAAGAGTTGAATGATGATAAAAGTTTTCTTTCTGAGGATTTTCTTTCTTTTTGGGTCACCCTGCCTCGGTGGGAGACGGCCGACTTGTTAAAAAAAAAAAAAGTTTGGATGAATGAGCGGAGTGTTGTTCACTCACCGAGAGAGACAGCCAGACTGACTCGCGCACACGATGGAGTGGCGGACATGTCCAATACGACCGATTTCCGAGTTGGCGGCCGAAATCCAGGACAGAACATTGACGAAAAAAGTGGCCAAAATCTGATTTGACCGAAATCCACACCAGCCAGTATCCAGGGGTCCACTGCATTGTATAAAATATCAATAAAGTAAACAAACACAGCCAGACTACAATATTTAATTTAATATCCTTGTGGTCATAACTTCAAATATATTGAAGATGTATATTACATTAAGAATGCTTGGTTGCAAATCTTTGAAGTAAACTGATAAATGAGAAAAAGTAAAATAGGAGAAGCAATAAATAAGAGAAAACTAAGGTGTTGAGGGTATATTCAATGGCAAGGTTCCCAAAAATTGGGCTTAACAGTAATGTTTCAAGGATTACTCAGCAGCCCAGTCTCAGACAAGACCTTTCTCGTTACAGTGCCACTTGCTGCATGCACACAGCAATAAACACCAAAGTCCAGTTTGGTCAAAAAATTTGATGAGGTTTCCTGATTGAAGACAGTCAGGGGACTATTTCCAGTTCTATTAATGTTAATGTTTGATGGAAAGCTTGAAGTCTTGAACCCTTCATCAACTCTCCATGTATTACTGCATTCTTGCTTTTCTTTGGGTTATTTGTATTCAGCCATGCCTACTGCTCTTGTAATTTAATCATTCATATATGGAACCAGTTTCTCCAGCATTTTTCATGATCAAATTATGCCTTATTCACTCTATCACTGTCTTGCCAGAAGTGTACCTGCACTACAGTTAAAAAAAAAAAAAATTTAACATGTCAACAACCCTCCTTCATAGTGCAGAAGGCACTGTACTTCCTACCTCCAGGACTAGTCCAGCTGACTGGTTTCCCTGAATCCCTTCACAAATGTTACCATGCTCTCATTCCACCAGCACGTCTAGTCAAAAACTGTTCGTCTCCACTTGCTCGTGAGCGTTACATAAGAGCAAGTGGAGACTAATTTTTTTTTATGACTTGACATGCTGTTGGAGTGTGAGCATGGTAACATTTATGAAGGGATTCAGGGAAACTAGCTGGATTTGAGTCCTGGAGATGGTAAGTACAGTGCCTGCATTCTGAAGGAGGGATGTTGATATGTCACAGATTTTAACTGCAGTGTTGGCATGCCTCTGACAACAGCGTTCCCTCTCTCCGGGTCACTACCTTGGTGACAAACAGTTGATGCATTAATAAAATAAAAATCACAAATGCCTTTCTGTTCTTTAAGGCCCCAGCAGGTTAAGCATCTAATTCTAACTTTTTAATGTTACCGGTATTGCTCCTTTTTGTTCTTTATAATGAATCTTTCTTTCTTGCCTGTACACTGAGGAGTACAATCTGAAAGCATTTACAAATTCCTAAACAATTATGTCCAAATGAACTTTTAATTGCAGCAGAATTTCTCAATAAATTTTCCAAATCAGCCTTAAAGTCCCACAGTTCAATGAGTAGAAGTACTTTAAAGACATTATTGGTTTTGCATCTCTGGTAGTAACACTATTTTCTTCAACACAGTATCTCACAACATTGTTACCCTCAACTCTCCCACAATTCACTTCTGTTTAACTGGATCTTTTGTACTCGGCTCATTTATACTTCTAAGATTTCTAGCGAGTGGCTGAATTAAAAAAAGAGGATAAGATAGCGACGGCCACAATAGGCCGGGAGAGCAAACCGATGGCCACAAGAGGCCGGGAGAGCAAACCGATGGCCACAAGAGGCCGGGAGAGCAAACCGATGGCCACAAGAGGCCGGGAGAGCAAACCGATGGCCACAAGAGGCCGGGAGAGCAAAGGGAGGGCCACAAGAGGCCGGGAGAGCAAAAAGAAGGCCACAAGAGGCCGGGAGAGTAAAGGGAGGGCCACAAGAGGCCGAGAGAGCAAAGGGAGGGCCACAAGAGGCCGGGAGAGCAAATGGAGGGCCACAAGAGGCCGGGAAAGCAAAGGGAGGGCCACAAGAGGCTGGGAGAGCAAAAGGAGGGCCACAAGAGGTCGCGAGAGCAAAGGGAGGGCCACAAGAGCAAAAGGAAGGCCACAAGAGGCTGCGAGAGCAAAGGGAGGGCCACAAGAGGCCAGGAGAGCAAAGGGAGGGCCACAAGAGGCCGGGAGAGCAAAGGGAGGGCCACAAGAGGCCGGGAGAGCAAAGGGAGTGCCACAAGAGGCCGGGAGAGCAAAGGGAGTGCCACAAGAGGCCGGGAGAGCAAAGGGAGGGCCACAAGAGGCCGGGAGAGCAAAGGGAGGGCCACAAGAGGCCGGGAGAGCAAAGGGAGGGCCACAAGAGGCCGGGAGAGCAAAGGGAGGGCCACAAGAGGCCGGGAGAGCAAAGGGAGGGCCACAAGAGGCCGGGAGAGCAAAGGGAGGGCCACAAGAGGCCGGGAGAGCAAAGGGAGGGCCACAAGAGGCCGGGAGAGCAAAGGGAGGGCCACAAAAGGCAGCGAGAGCAAAGGGAGGGCCACAAGAGGCCGGGAGAGCAAAGGGAGGGCCACAAGAGGCCGGGAGAGCAAAGGGAGGGCCACAAGAGGCCGGGAGAGCAAAGGGAGGGCCACAAGAGGTCGGGAGAGCAAAGGAAGGGCCACAAGAGGCCGGGAGAGCAAAGGGAGGGCCACAAGAGGCTGGGAGAGCAAAGGGAGGGCCACAAGAGGCTGGGAGAGCAAAGGGAGGGCCACAAGAGGTCGGGAAAGCAAAGGGAGGGCCACAAGAGGCCCGGAAAGCAAAGAAAGAGATACAAGAGGCCGGGAGAGCAAAGGGAGGGCCACAAGAGGCCGGGAGAGCAAAGGGAGGGCCACAAGAGGCCGGGAAAGCAAAGGGAGGGCCACAAGAGGCTGGGAGAGCAAAAAGAGGGCCACAAGAGGTCGCGAGAGCAAAGGGAGGGCCACAAGAGCAAAAGGAAGGCCACAAGAGGTTGCGAGAGCAAAGGGAGGGCCACAAGAGGCCAGGAGAGCAAAGGGAGGGCCACAAGAGGCCATGAGAGCAAAGGGAGGGCTACAAAAGACCTGGACAAGGCAGTGAGGGCCACAAAAGACCTGGACAAGGCAGCGAGGGCCACAAAAGACCTGGACAAGGCAGCGAGGGCCACAAAAGACCTGGACAAGGCAGCGAAGGCCACGAAAGACCTGGACAAGGCAGCGAAGGCCACAAAAGACCTGGACAAGGCAGCGAGGGCCACAAAAGACCTGGACACAGCAGCGAGGGCCACAAAAGACCTGGACACAGCAGCGAGGGCCACAAAAGACCTGGACACAGCAGCAAGGGCTACAAAAGACCTGGACACAGCAGCAAGGGACAGAAAAGACCTGGACAAGGCAGCAAGGGCTACAAAAGACCTGGACAAGGCAGCAAGGGCTACAAAAGACCTGGACAAGGCAGCAAGGGCTACAAAAGACCTAAATAGGGTCCATGCTTAGAAAAGTTATCCTCATGTTTACTGTAAATTTTATTTTAATTCATTTTAGTAGTCTAGTTACTGCAACATTCTGAAACTAACCTGAATGTTCTACCTTAAGAAGAACCTCCAAGTGCAGTGTCCTAGGCTGCTGGATCACCACATGGAGAAGACCCAGGCCAGGACCCATCCTGGCAAAACAACCTCAAAGCACTTCCCAATTAAGGTTTGCTGTAAGACAAGGCTGGGAGGACCATTACAGAAACCATCAAATAAAGCCTTTTTTTTTTTTTTCTTCCTCAACACGCTGGCTGTCTCCCACTGAGCCAGGATGACCCAAGAAAGGAAACACTTTCACCATCATTCAACATTATTCTATTTAAGCCTTACTTATCTTTAACACATCTTTGATGAGTTTTAATAACTTCTACTCCCAGAGCCTGGCTCTTGGCCAGGCTCATCTGTTGCCTGTCTCGTCAATCAGGCTGTTGCTGCTGGCTTACATATCCATCACAGTCTGGTTGTTCTGGCACTTAAGAAGATAACTGTCCAATTTCCTCTTGAAAATTTCTACACTTGTTCCAGCAGTTGTTTCTGATATCTTCTGTCAAGATGCTGAACAGCTTGGGATCATGGATGTTGACAAAATGTTCCCTTATTGTACCCACTGAACCCATGCTTTTTACTGGGTTTATTTTAGGCTTCCACCCACATCTCTGGCTCTAGTACGTCATGGCAGTGTGCAGATTTGGGACTAGGCCCTCAAGTGTTTTTCACGTCTATATTATGTCTCTCTTCTCCAGCAAGTAAATGTTTACAGCTAAAGCATTCCCAGTAATTGAAATGTTTCATTGGCTTTATAGGATCTATAAAAGATCCACTTTCACTCCTATTTTAGGCCAAATACATTATACCAGTCGACCAAATTCTTAGTTATTTCGCTAGTTTTCAGGCTTTACAGATGAATTCAATTTTGATTTTTAATTCACGAAGAATTTTAATTCACACCTAATAATAGAAGACCTATGGTTATGCAATATTGTAATAATTTTACATATAAATAATATCAGCGCATTCATGAAAGTATATCAGACCCACCAGTTGACGTATATTGGACACGTCATTTGTTTACTCAAACATTGGCAAAAATTTAAAATTTCCGCTACTTTGAGCTCAATTTCCAGCTATTTTCAGTAGTAAAACCAAATAAAACCATCTCTATTCTGTAATATATCTTCCATTCTATCAAAAGAGACCAAGAAACCATGAATACACCCATAAAAAACATACAAAAATACATCACAGTCACTGTTTTAATCCAAAAAACACTGTCACAGTTTTTTTCCTCATTATGCACTGCCTGCTGCAGGACTTTCTTTATATGGTGCACACTTACCACATAGATCCATTCTCTCATATCCAGGCCCAAATTTACACCATGAGCTGAGCTCATGGTGTAGAACTACTGCTCAAACCCTGTGGACAAGGCACAGAACTATGGTTTGGACCCTCTGGACAAGGCGTAGATCTACGGATTGGACCCTCAAAGGTTTAGTGGCGCACTAAACACAGTCATACTGCTACCTCAAGGAAAATTATGAAGATGGTTAACTAGAACTTTCAAGACAACTTATGCTGAGCTTGTGGTGATTATACAGAAGTCACTTGTTCTTACCAGACTGGAATACTGCTATATACTAACTTTCCCCTTCAAGGTAGGCAAGACTGGTAAGCTAGAAAATGTAGAGAACTTCCACTGCCTACACACCTTCAATCTAACATCCAAATTACTGGGAATGCTTAAGTACATTAAATTGGGTTCCTGTGAACATAAGCAAGAAAGATTTACCCTAATTTACACCAAGAAAATCTTGGAGGAACTGGTCTCAAATATGCACACCGAAATCTTTCCATATAAAAACAAGACTAGGAAGAAATGCAAGGAGAACACTAAGAGCACCAAGTGTCAGAGGTCCTGACTCCACGAAGTCCTCCCTTTGTGCATAAGGGGAATTACCAACAAACCTCTTGCTGTTTAAGATGGAACTTGACATGTTCTTTAGTCGGTTCATGGCCAGCCGAGCTAGAGTTCATACACTGGACTGCAAGCAGCCAGCAACAACAGCCTGGTTGATTGGCCCAGTACCATGCCAGGCAGCGTGGTCTGGTACTAGGTTGCAAGGGTCACTGACTCATAAAAACATCCTTCAAGTATCCTACTGGCATCAGCAACATCTTGTTGTTGTACACTTAACAATACAATATTAACTCTCACTTTATTTCAACTTACAATGAAGCACAAGCTCAACTTACCACAACCCAACACTGACAAAGGTAACTTACAAAGAAATGTAATTTTAGTATATGTAATCTACATGAAGGCAGTTAAAGCAGGTACAGAGCAGAAAAATAATATTACTAGTGCATTATGCAGGTGAATAGTTACATTACTATTATTTAACTAAGCATTCATACATTCTCAACCTTGGAATGAACTGCTACTAATATTAATTACTTTCTTGTATTATATCTACTTGACTTGCAATGCCAATTTTGACCTCAACACTCTTGGCCAAAATACAACAACAACAACAAAAAAATACCAAACCTCATCTTGGAGTGTTGCAATTAGTTCTCCTTTAGCATCTAGATCATAATCCTTGGCACTAATTGTTGCCTTCAGTGTGAGCACTTGGTTGAGCTGTGCTTCTGCATCTTGTTGCAAGTCTAAAGCAACCTGGCGAGCTGTTTCCAGATCATTCTCAAGTTCTGCTATCTTTGTTGACGACTCTGATACCTACAGAGAAATTAAGTTGGTAAGCTTTTTGATTTTTAAGCTAATATGCACAAGTCACCTTGTCTCAGTGGCAGACGATCAGCACATTAAAAAAACCCTACAAGTTTCCCCAGATGTAAATCCCCTAAGATTAATATACAAGACCTGATTAGGCATTGTATATAGCTATAAAGAACATATAGCAGCATTAACAATGCTCCCTGAATCTCTCAGAAGACTGGAGTGAGATCAATTGCCCAAGACAATAATGTTACATCAATGTCAGTGGAGTGAGTTATGAATGTTTCTTCTTTTCTGGGACACCCTGTCTTGGTGGGAAACTGCTGATATGTTAATAAAAAAATAAAATACAATGTTACAAGTAACAATGGTGCAGAGGTAATGAGTAACAATAATGTTGTGATCAGTCTCACACATTCTAAAAACTTGTGAAAGACAGACTACCCATTTTACTAGCAAGAAAGCTCAAAGTCAGGCTTTGCACTTCCTTTTTTTATCAGTCAAAATTCAGCCTAAAAGCTGATGTCCTACCTCAGCTTACTACACAGCCCAACTCTCCTTCCTAACCAGGATGTTAGTCTACTAACGCAACTGCAATAAAATGCCCAAAATTGTAAGCTTCCAAATTCACAAGTTTCTATTACCAAATATTTTTAATGAAGGTCTCCTGCAATAAATTTCAATTATTCACGCTCTTTAACTTTTTTTTTTTTTTTTTTTTTTTTTTTGGGGGGGGGGGGGGGGGGGGGGGGTTGGACCTCATCACATTACTATTAACTCTGAGGGTCGACAGGCCCTCTCAAGAGGCTTGTTCTCAGGGTCGGCCAAATTTAAAAAATAAATATTCTTTTTCTTATGAAAAGATAGAGAATCTTTTCCCAATCATAGACACACCAAAACTATGAAATTTGATGGAAAACTTACGGAATTATGCTCTCGCGAAGTTAGCGGTCTCGAAGATGTTTACGCATCGGCGATTCCGCCCACTTTGAGCCCTATTTTCAGCCAATTCCAGTGTACTAGTCGACAAAAATCATAACTATTTCTCTAGAACTCAATTTTTTCTATTGAATGAGTACAAGAAACCACCCATCTACTGATTTCAACTATCCAATACAGTGGTCTAAATTTAGCAATTTTGCCAATTTCACACAAATTTCAAAAGATGCCAATTTCCAAATAGGGTCCAGAATAAACAAGAAAGACATTCCTGGCACTAAAATAACATTTCCTCTGTTCGTTAGTCACGTCCCCAGGCCCCACTTAATTTCTTTTGCTTTCCACTTCAATTTTTATTCTTACAAAAAACTAGAAGATTTACTGTTATGCAGACTACTGCATTAGTGTAGAAATGGTATAAATAATATCAGCGCACTTGTGAAAGAATATTAGACTCACCAGTTGATGTGTATTGGACGCTTGGCATGATTTGTTTACTTTTGAACTTCAGTAAAAATCGAACATTTCTGCTACTTTGAGCTCAATTTCAAGGTACTTTTCATTGTAAAACTAGTCAAAATCATCTCAATTTCTGTAATATGTCTTCCACTCTATAAAATGAGACCAAGAAAACTAGAATACAACAATAAATACCATACTAAAATACAGTGCAAAGTCGCTCTTTTGTTCCAAAAACACGGTCAAAGTTTTTTTTTCTCATTATGCACTGTGTGCTGCAGGATTTTTTTTATACTGCGCACACTGACCACGCAGACCCATTCTTTCATATGTATGCCTACCAGCTTTCTCCCACTAGATTTGAGGGCGCTAGAATTTAGGCATACTAGTACATCAAAAACCCGGGTCGTAAGCCGTACTAGTACGGCCGAAACCCTCAAAGGGTTAACCCTTAAACTGTCCAAATGTAGATCTACAATTTCTCGCCAAGAGCTCTGAATATTTTGATTTTTTTTTTTTTAATGAAGAGCGCATTATTCTAAGTGTAATAGGATAAAAAAAAATTAGGGTCAGTACTTACTGAGATATAAGCCCACAAAGTTGGCATTGAATGATCAGGTGTCGGCAACATGGAGCACTGCTGTTTGCAGAAGTGTTGCCGATATACCTTTTTCTCGTTTTTAATTTCTATAATTTTTATGTCCTGATCATAGCAATTTATTATAGTTTGCGATTTTATGGCCAATCTTTGTACTGACACTAATATTAGATACAGAAATAGTACTCATAGTCACAATCACACCGACAGGTGAACACTTTCACCTGTCTTGGTCATTTACTATTGTCTAGAAATAGAATATACGAAGTATTTATAGGTCTAAGCAATGTTTTAGACATGCTGGAGTACATATGAAACCCTTTGAAGCATGGTGTTATGACAAGCATCACTAAACTGCTCACAGTGCAGGAATGGAGTGAGTGACAACTGATGATCGTGCACTGCTGCAGGGAACCCGGGCTTTATTTGTTTTCACCGTTACACACAAACATGTCTGTATCTGTGTATCTGCATTTGTATGTCTAGCGCCGCCTACCTGTCTAGCGCCGCCTACCTGTCTAGTGCCGCCTATCTGTCTAGCGCCACCTATCTGTCTAGCGCTGCCTATCTGTCTAGCGCCACCTATCCGTCTGTTTGCCTGTGCATATCTGTCATTCTGTCAGCCTGTGTCACTCTCGGTTCTTTTGTCTGAGTGTGTGTGTGCATGTCTTTGTTTGCCTGTGTGTGTCTCTCTCTTAACATCTGCTTGTCTCTCAGTCTTAGGGAGCGCCTAGTAAACCAACATGTTACACACGATGCAGTCGTCAAGTCTGATTCGTGAAAATGCATATTAATCGCCAGTAATGCTTTTTGTTTTTTCCCCAACAAGTCTGTTGTCTCCCACCGAGGCAGGGTGACCCACAAAGAAAGAAAATCACCAAAAACAAAATACCATCATCATTCAACACTTTCACCTCACTCATACATAATCACTGTTTTTGCAGAGGTGCCCAGATAAAACAGTTTAGAAGCATATATATAGATATATAACATGCCCCTCCAAACTGCCAATATCCCAAACACCTCCTTTAACCCTTAAACGGTCCAAACGTATATATACGTTTTATCAACATTTGAAAGTATGTTTTTTTACACATTTGAAAATGTGTAAAAAAACACTTACATTTTTTTGGGGTTATATTTGAAAATATGTAAAAAAAAACAGATCTACTTTTGCAGCACTACGGATTTGAACGTCTATCTATTTGGACAGTTTAAGGGTTAAAGTGCAAGCATTATACTTCCCATTTCCAATACTCAAGTCCAGCTATATACAAATAACCAGTTTCCCCGGGTCCCTTCACTAAATATTACCCTGCTCACACTCCAACAGCTCGTCAGGTCCCAAAAACCATTCATCTCCATTCACTCCCAACTAACATGCTCACACACGCTTGCTGGAAGTCCAAACCCCTTGCCCACTAAACCACCTTTATCCCCTCCCTTCAACCTTCTCGAGGACGACCCCTACCCCGCCTTCCTTCCCCTACAGATTTATACACTCTCCATGACATTCTACTTTGATCCATTCTCTCTAAATGACCAAACCACCTCAACAACCCCTCTTCTGCCCTCTGACTAATACTTTTATAAACTCCACACCTCCTAATTTCTACATTCTGAATTTTCTGCATAATATTTACACCACACATTGCCCTCAGACAGGACATCTCCACTGCCTCCAACCGCCTCCTCACCGCAGCATTTACAACCCATGCTTCACACCCATTTAAGTGTGTTGGTACCACTATACTTTCATACATTCCCTTCTAAGCCTCCATAGATAACGTTTTATGTCTCCACATATACCTCAATGCACGATTCACCTTTTTTCCTTCATCAATTCTATGGTTAACCTCATCCTTCATAAACCGCTGACACGTCAACTCCCAAATATCTGAAAACATTCACTTCTTCCATACTCCTCTCCAATGTGATATCCAATTTTTCTTTATCTAAATCATTTGATACCCTCATCTCCTTACTCTTATCAATGCTCACTTTCAACTTTCTACCTTTACACACCCTCTCAAACTTGTCCACTAACCATAGCAACCTTTCTTTAGAATCTCCCATAAGCACAGTATCATAAGTAAAAAGTAACTCAACTCCCATTTTGCATTTCATTCCCAAAAATTTAATCCCACCCATCTCTCCAACACCCTAGCATTTACTTCTTTTACAACTCCATCTATAAATATATTAAACAACCATGGTGACATTACACATCCTTGTTTGAGACCTACTTTTACCAGGAAGTAATATCCCTCTCTTTTACACACCCTATCCTAAGCCTCACTATCCTCATAAAGAACTCTCTACAGCATTTACTAATGTACTACCTATTCCATATACAGTAAAGCCCCGCTTACTCGGCAGGTTAGGTTCCAAGCTACTGCAAGAAAGCAGACTTCGCCAGAAAGCAAAACTTTTTTTCCCATTTATAAATGCATATAAATCCCAGGTAACAAGTTTATACTAACATACACCTACCATCCGACTTACGACCAAGTTCCGTTCCGAGAAACCAGTCTTAAGTCGAAATGGACGCAAGTCGAAATGGACGCAAGTCGAAATGGACGCAAGTCGAAATGGACGCAAGTCGAAATGGACGCAAGTCGAAATGGACGCAAGTCGAAATGGACGCAAGTCGAAATGGACGCACGTCGAAATGGACGCACGTCGAAATGGACGCACGTCGAAATGGACGCACGTCGAAATGGACGCACGTCGAAATGGACGCACGTCGAAATGGACGCACGTCGAAATGGACGCAAGTCGAAATGGACGCAAGTCGAAATGGACGCAAGTCGAAATGGACGCAAGTCGAACTTTACTACTGAATATCAATATCACATTTTTGTAATGACTATTTTATTGTTCTATTTTGGTATTTCATGTTTTACTTTACTTTTTATGCTGTTAGTACTGTATTTTATACTGTAAGGTTTAGGATAAACACTGTGTACAACACAAATAGTTGTTTATTTCCCAGAAATTTGGCACAAAAAACACGGTCGTAAGTCGAGTGGTCGTAAGTCGAGCAGGTCTTAAGTCGGATGGTAGGTGTATTATGTTAGCAATAGAATTAGGCATTAAAAAAGTAAAATACACACACAGTACACTCAGTAGTATTTACCTCAAAATATTTGTAGTCTTAATGTAGCACAAAAAGTGAGTAGTATTTACTCTAAGTCAGGTGTGGTAGCTCTCCTGGACACCCCACCCACACATAATACATTACAATGCTCAAAGCTCCCTAGAGCGATAAAATGCATATACAGTACACGCATTAATTACCTTAAAATATTTGTAGTCTTACCCCTTTGACGGTCTCGGTCGTATATATATGTCTCACGAGCCACCGTGTTTGACGTATATATACATGTACTCATAAATTCTAGCGGTTTCAAATCAAGCAAGAGAAAGCTGGTAGGCCCACATGTGAGAATGGGTCTGTGTGGTCAGTGTGCACCATATAAAAAAATCTTGCAGCACGCAGTGCATGAGAAAAAAAACTCCAACCGTTTTTTTCAATTAAAATGCCGACTTAGTGGCCTATTTTTGTGTAGTATTTATGGTAGTATTCTCATTTTCTTGGTCTCATTTGACAGAATGGAAAAGATATTATAGAAATAGACAATTTTGATTAATTTTACTATGAAAAGAACCTCGAAATGGAGCTCAAATTAGGGGAAATGTTTGATTTTTGCCGATGTTCAAAAGTAAACAAATGATATAATTTTCCAATAAATGTCCATGTAGCCATTCTAATATGCAGTCATCAATGGGTTGACAATAATTATACAATTATTACAATATTGCAGTAGTCTGCATAACAGTAAATCTTCTATTTTTTGTTTGAATAAAAATTCAAAATAGAAAGCAAGAGTAATATCAGAGGGGCCTGGAGACGTGACTGATGAACAAAGAAAATGTTATTTTAGAGCCAGGAATGTCTGCATTGTTCATTCTGGACCCTATTTTGCAACTCATATTTTTTTTAACCCTTTCAGGGTCGACAGGCCCTCTCAGACTTGTTCTCAGGGTCTCCCAAATTTAAAAAAAAAAAAATTATTATTTTCTTATGAAAAGATAGAGAATCTTTTCCTGATCATAATGACACCAAAAGTATGAAATTTGATGGAAAACTTACGGAATTATGCCCTCGCGAAGTTTGCAGTCTCGACGATGTTTACGCATCGGTGATTTTGCCCACTTTGAGCCCTATTTTTGGCCAATTCCAGTGTACTAGTCGACAAAAATCATAACTATTTCGCTAGAACTCCATTTGTTCTATCGAATGAGTACAAGAAACTAGCCATTTACCGATTTCAACTATCCCATAAAGTGGTCAGAATTTAGCAATTTTGCCAATTTCACACAAATTTCAAAAGATGCCAATTTCCGAATAGTCCAGAATAAACAACAAAGACCTTCCTGGCACTAAAACAACATTTCCTCTGTTCATTAGTCACGTCCCCACGCCCCTCTTTCATTCTTTTGCTTGCCATTTTGAATTTATATTCTCACAAAAAAATAGAAGATTTACTGTTATGCAGACTGCTGCATTAGTGTAGAAATGGTATAAATAATATCAGCGCACTTGTGAAAGAATATTAGACTCACCAGTTGACGTGTATTGGACGTATAGCATGATTTGTTTACTTTTGATCTTAGGTAAAAATCGAACATTTCTGCTACTTTGAGCTCAATTTCAAGGTACTTTTCATTGTAAAACCAGTCAAAATCATCTCAATTTCTGTAACATGTCTTCCACTCAATAAAATGAGACCAGGAAAACTAGAAAACAACAATAAATACCATACGAAAATACAATGCAAAGTCGCTGTTTTAATCCAAAAACATGGTCAAAGTTATTTTTTCTCATTACGCACTGTGTGCTGCAGGATTTTTTTTATACTGCGCACAATGACCACATAGACCCATTCTTTCATTTGTAGGCCTACCAGCTTTCTCTCACTAGATTTGAGGGCGCTAGAATTTAGGCGTACTATTATTATTATCACACTGGCCGATTCCCACCAAGGCAGGGTGGCCCGAAAAAGAAAAACTTTCACCATCATTCACTCCATCACTGTCTTGCCAGAAGGGTGCTTTACACTACAGTTTAAACTGCAACATTAACACCCCTCCTTCAGAGTGCAGGCACTGTACTTCCTATCTCCAGGACTCAAGTCCGGCCTGCTGGTTTCCCTGAACCCCTTCATAAATGTTACTTTGCTCACACTCCAACAGCATGTCAAGTATTAAAAACCATTTGTCTCCATTCACTCCTATCAAACACGCTCACGCATGCCTGCTGGAAGTCCAAGCCTGTCGCACACAAAACCTCCTTTACCTCCTCCCTCCAACCTTTCCTAGTACATCAAAAACCCTGGTGCATAAGCCGTACTAGTACGGCCGAAACCCTGAAAGGGTTAATTTTCGTGAAATTGGCCAAACTGCAAATTTCTGACCACATTATTGGGTAGTTGAAGTCGGCAAATGGGCAGTTTCTTGTAATCAATTGATAGAAAAAATGGAGTTTTAAAGAAACAGCTATGAATTTGGTCGACTAGAACAATGGAATTAGCCGAAAATAGGGCTCAAAGTGGGCAAAATCGCCAATTCGTAAATACGCCGAGGTCACTAACTTCACGAGAGCGTAATTCCGTCAGTTTTCCATCAAATTTTGTTCTTTTGGGACTATACATGCTCTCCGCCAATCTCTAGGTACCTTCCCCTCTTTTATACATTTATTAAACAAAAGTACCAACCATTCCAACTCTATATCCCCCCCTGCTTTTAACATTTCTGTTATGATCCCATCAGTTCCAGCTGCTTTACCCCCTTTCATTCTACATAATGCCTCACGCACCTCCCTCAAACATCCTGCTCTTCTTCACTCCTAGATGTCATACCTCCCTGGCCAGTGCATGAAATTACCGCCTCCCTTTCTTCATCGACATTTAAAAGTTCCTCAAAATATTCTCGCCAGCTACCCAATACCTCCCGCTCCCTATCTACTAACTCCCCTCCTCTGTTAACTGACAAATCCATTCATCCCCCTCTATAAACATGTACATCCTTAAGCCTACCCATCAACTTTTTATCCACCAATACATAATCTAAAACTACAGTGGACCCCCGACATTCGATATTAATCCGTTCCTGAGAGCCATCGAATGTCGAAAATATCGAAAGTCAAATTAATTTTCCCCATAAGAAATAATGGAAATCAAATTAATCCGTGCAAGACACCCAAAATTATGAAAAAAAAAAAAAATTTACCACATGAAATATTAAGTTTAATGCAATAGAATAATTACAACAACAATAGATTATAACAATAGAATAATTGACACTTACCTTTAATGAAGATCTGGTGATGATTGATGGGATGGGAGGAGGGGAGTGTGTGGATGGTGTTAGTGTTTAGAAGGGGAATTCCCTTCCATTAGGACTTGAACTGGCAGCCTCACCATGCCTTACCACACTGTGTATGCCACTACGATTCTTAAATCTTTCAAACCAACCTTTGCTGGGCTTAAATTCAATCACATCACCACTAGTTGCAGGCAATTTCTTTACCAAATCATGCACTCCGACACACGCACTCCACTTTCGTACTTTGCAATTATCTCTTTCTTCATTTCAATAGTCATTAGCACCTTTTTTCTCGAAGGGTTGGCACTAGAAGCTTTCTTGGGGCCCATGGTTACTTATTTTGCAGAAACAAGCACAAAAACAGTGATAATATGGATAATATGGAATCTACCGAATGTATCCTTAGATGCGCGCACACTGGCTGGCTTGTAAACACTGGCACACACGGTTCAGTTCAGGCCATATGTGGACACGTCTCGTACGAATCGTATCGAATGTCGGGTTTTCCATCGAATGTCAAGGCGAAACTTTTGCATTAAAATACATCAAATGTCGGATTTATCGAATGTCGATGCCATCGAATGTTGGGGGTCCACTGTACTTTCATTACGTGCTATACTATACCTTGTATACTTAATCCTTTTTCATAAAATGTATTGCGTATCACCAAACCTCTTTCTACACATATCTCAACTAAAGGCTCCCCATTTTCATTTACCCCTGGCACCCCAAATTTACCTACTACTCCCTCCACAACATTTTTACCCACTTTAGCATTGAAATCCCCAACCACAAGTATTCTCACATTTGGCTCAAAACTCCCCACACACACTCAACATTTCCCAAAATCTCTCTCCTCTCTACACTTCTCTCTTCTCCAGGTGCATAAATGCTTACTATAACCCACTTTCACATCCAACCTTTATTTTACTCCACATAATCCTTGAATTTATACATTTATATTCCCTCTTTTCCTGCCATAACTTATCCTTCAACATTATTCCTATTCCTTCTTTAGCTCTATTTGAAACTCCGGACCTAATCCCATTTATTTCTCCCCATTCAAACTCTCCCACCCCTTTCAGCTTTTTTTTATTGTTCCACTTAAAGCCAAGACTTTCAGCTTCTCATTCATAACATCCACAATCTTCTCTCTCTTATCATTCACACAACATCCACGCACATTCAAACATCCCACTTTGACGGTTTTCTTCTTCTTTTTAGTAGGCTATATGGGAGGGGTGTTAATGTTGCAGTTAAAAAACTGTAGTGTAAAGCACCCTTCTAGCAAGACAGTGATGGAGTGAATGATGGTGAAAGTTTTTCTTTTTCGGGCCACCCTGCCTTGGTGGGAATCGGCCAGTGTGTTAATAAAAAAAAATAATAATAAATATATGGGAAAAGGGGTTACTAGCCTATTGTTCCCGGCATTTTAGTCGACTTGTACAACACGCATGGCTTATGGAGGAGATTCTTATTCCACTTCCCCATGGATATAAAAGGAAAAGCAATAAGAACAAGAACTATTAAGGCAAAATCAAAGAAAGCTCAGACGAGTGTGTATACATAAACACGTACATGTATGTGTAGTGTGATCTAAGTTTAAGTAGAAGTAGCAAGACGTACCTGAAATCTTGCACATTTATAAGACAAGAAAAAGACACTAGCAATCCTACCATCATGTAAAGCAATTACAGGCTTTCGTTTTACACTCACTTGGCATGACAGTAGTACCTCCCTGGGCAGCTGCTGTCTACCAACCTACTACCATGCTTATTATGACTTGCATCTACAAGCACTGTATAGCACTGCCTGGAATTTTTGGGTTATCCTAGGCAATTTATACTATGTATAATAACTGAGGTAATTTACACTATGTATAATAACTGTACTTATGTGTACATAGGAGAAAGAGACAGAGATAGAGACAGACGGAGATATAGACAGAGAGCCAAAGTCAGCCAGCCAGTCTGCCGAGTTATAGGACACTGGCAGAATGACTACCAGTGAAGTCAAAAATGAAAGGATGTTGCACAAATGTTACACACGGGTTATTATTGAGGTTTTTCATATTTCCTCAACCACTTAAGGCCACATCCATCACCTTCCTCTTAAAAGGGGAGTGTTAAAACATGACATCACATCAGTGAATGCCTGGTGTTTGCCACACTATTTGCTTTAGCTGGCGCTCAAATGAACGGGCATTCCCACGAGGTGCTAAGTGGTCCCAGATTTTAATACTGCGCACACCGTGTTAAAACCCATTCTATATTGCCCAGACGTCTCAGGCCAATCATGCCAAATTTGGAGGCAGGAAAAATAAAACAGATCTGTGTTTGGAGCGCTAGCAATACAAATGCAGATCTACATTTGGACAGTTTAAGGGTTAACTAAGACTTACCTCACAAGTCATTATAAAGTGCTCACCGGATGTTAATGCCCAACTCTTCCTAGACATTGTTATTCTCATTCAAGTTGATATTAAACTTCATGCCATATTCAAACAGATGGCCACTGAAACAAATCAAGCCACATAAGAAAATACTTTCAGGCAGAATTTAGCCACATTTGTGGATTGTGAATTCACAGGAATTTCTAGAAACCTTACCCCCACTCTTCCCGTAAAATGAAAGTCAACTGTACCTACTTACTGCTAGATGAACAGGGGTAGCAGGCACAGGTGCCCATACATCTCTACCTATTAGGCTGCATCTCTACGAATGTTGCTAACAATAGTTGAGAAACTTGACAGGACAAACTTTTTGAGGGCATTTCAAACTGTCAAGATCAACTTGTGCAGAATCTTGGGTCAGCAGAAAACAGAGGTATACTTGAAAACTTTAAACTGGCTTCTGGTTTCTCTCTAGGAGGTTGGCCCCAAACTTTTAAACTATCTGTAATATGTGAGACAGCTAAATCCACTTTGGATTTGTTCAATATTGGTCTGTCTTCAAATTAATTTCCAACTTTCTATACATCACCTGGCCCTGTCCTTTTCTTTGATGACAAATTTGTTGTCTTGCCAAGAAAGATACCAAACTTCTTAAAGACTAGGCTAGAACTATGGAAACAGCTTAAATGCACAACACTACTGAAAACAAGCTAAGTGAATGTAGCTTAGCTAGACCACTTTTCACATACTGCAGGAACAAATTGGCAATAGAGTTGAGACAAACCTTCCAGTCAGAAACCAAATTACAGTTAAACATTATCCAGTATTTCTGATCCAAGATTCATCACATGATTTCATTCACTTCTTTCACAGAGTATAAATAGTATTCACTTTGAATCTATTGAATGACTTTATAAAGACTTTTAGCACTGGCCACCTCCCACAAAGGTATGGTAACCCATAAAAGGTAAACACTCACTCATTCACTGTCTTTCCAGAAACATTCCGACATCACAATTTAGATAAACCTACAAACGGCAACATCCCCAACCCAATAAAAGGCTTGTTCTGCCTGTGTATCTTTTCTTTAACTAAATGGTAAGAAGAAACTTGAGCACACATGAGACATGAGCACACTTCGAGATATAAATACATACTATCACACTGAGGTAAAATTAATCACTGTGATGGAATAATGATAGTATTTTCTGTAATGAATTAAAAAAGGTAATAAATACTAAAGTTACTGTAAATAGTTAAGTTTTCTACACAATAAAGGTAAAAGATCAGAACACTAGAGTACTCGGCTTTCTCCATACACCACGAAACCCCTAAATTTGTGGCACATTCATTTCCTAGAGATCCATAAAAATTAGAATCCACAAAAACAGGCCATTAAGTTGTCACACTCTTTTGTCAAAGCATGTTGCTTGGCTGTAGGATCCACCAGGCATGCCACTTCAAGACTACACTATAGTTATTGAGAGGCACCTTCAAATATTCTCAGCTTATTTGATATGCATGTCATCATCCACCATGTTTACAGTTCCCTTAGTCTTATTATAATTAATCATAAAAGTACAGCAGGTCTTTTAATAACAGTTTCATTCAACATTGTTTCATTACAACAAGAAAAAAAAAATCTCAGCTGGGGTTACTGTGTGAGGAGTTTGCATGTTGTCCCCATGTCTGCACCCTGAGCACTCATTGCAACCCTGATGCAATCAGTACTTAAAGTGCACCATTGATATCTGTGGCCACAAAAACCAAAGTGTGACATTAGAGATAACTTACCTCTTGTTATTATCAAATAGCCTAGGGCAAAACTGGTTTGCTATGTGTCATTTCACTTAAAGTCCCAATTTCCATGAACGTATCAACAACGTAAAGCGAGGACTTACTGTATCAAAAGTACTTATCAATTTGCTTACCTCAGCTTCACGTGAAGCTATCTCTTTTTCTAAGAACTGCTGTACTACTTCCTTCTCCTTTATCTGCATCTCAAGCTGGCAAATTCTCTCATTTAATTCTTCAGTTTTCTTCTTCTCAGCTTCTAGGTTGGCAGCTAAAGTGTCCTTCTCTTCTTGAACTTCACTAAGCTTACTCTTTACTTCACTTATTGTTTCTTCTAGTTTACTAACCTGAAAGAAAATTTTATGTCAACTAAGAAAACGATATCTACTTAATAGCAAACAAGCAATGTAAATTCCAAAAACCTCACTTGACAAGATACAACCATCACTATCAGTTGCTGTGGGAGGTAGCCTGCCCTCTCATACATTTAAAATGAAACTATTTTCTTCTATGATAGAAAAAAAAAGCATTATACACACATTTATGAACTTACTCTTGCATTATTACCATCATTACTTCTATTAAGCAAACCATCACACAGGCCCTCCAATTCCACCCGAGCAAAGTGCAATTTTTAATGTTGAATAATAATGCATGTAGTGCACTTGCTTCACCTTTAACCCTTAAATGGTCCAAACGTATATATACGTTTTTTCAACATCTGAAAGTATGTAAAAAAAATGTAATCTTTTTTTTTTTTTGTTTTACATTTGAAAATGTGTAAAAAAAGAGTAGATCTACTTTTGTAGCACTACGAATTTGAACGTCGATTTGTTTGGACCATTTAAGGGTTAAATTATACTAAGTTACATTTCTTATGAAAAAAATGAAGGCTGAACACTCGAGTCAAGCCAAACCTTGTGTAGGTTGTTCGTTGACCTGCTGTTTCTAAAAAAACCTAACATTACACAAAAAATGTGGTGTGGGTATTTCCTCAGAAAGAAATGCACCATAAAATACTCTCTGTACAGAAGTTTTTCTTTAGCATCCACCACTTCATTACCCAGGAACCTGAAATGTCCCAGGCATCAGCACATCTTAGGTGTGCCGAGTGCACACACACATTAACAACCCTGGTATTTTCTGGGCTGAAAAATGGACAAGCACACATTATGCCTGGACCAACAAGGTGCACTGAACTGAAATCCACAGATGTTAACAACAAGCAACAAAGACGACATGGAGTTCCAAGGTTTTAGTTAACGGGGCAGAATACAAGTCCTCATCAGAGATCATCAGACAACCCCACCCTAGCTCTTGTCCTGTCATTATTCTTCCTGCATGAAATGAATCATTCTCCAGAAAGTTACCAAAGATCACAGGCGCAAAGCACTTAGTCCCCATCTACTGCCTACAAAGAGATACACAGATTTGGCATGGAAGGAAGGAGGGTTAACAGTCACTTCAAGAAGGACTAGACATAAAGGAAGGGAGGGGGGAGAGAGGTAAAGTTTTTAGTAATAGGGGGCTTGAACATAGAGAGAGACTAGTGCAAGTACATTAGCCGAGTGGAGACAAGAGGGTGTTTACAATATGCTGGAGGAATGAAGGGATTCTAGGAAACAAATCCAGTTAGCAAGACTAAAGTTCTAGATATGGGACATACTGTGAAGTGGATGCAAGATATTTCAATCAGGATGGTCATCCGAATTATGTCAGTAACTGAGTGAATAACAGTGAATTCCTTTCCCTCTTTTGGGTCACAATCTAGGTGAAAGATAGTTGGTGTGAAAAAATCAAACCTATTTATCAATGCCCCTACAATTTAAAACCTTTAAACCAACCTCAAGAGCTGTATAAGGTAAGTACATTGAGATCTTTGGGTGTGAAGTCTGTAGGTGGGTTTAAGATTGCATGTCTCAGTCAAGGTATGCCCTCAATAAACAAGCTCTTTCCAAATAGGCAACTTTAAACGTTGTTGCTAATAGCCCCATAGAGCGACTCCTTTATGCCCCGTTCCAGTCTCAGGTCTCCTAAACTAAAAACAAAGTCTTGCAAGAATAAGGATTAAGGAACACAGGAAAGTAAAGTTAACATTAAATATAAGTTTTACATTAACTACCAGTCCTGAGTGTTTAAGAAAAAGTAACAACCACACTGAGTGCAAATTTCACTAGCAGGTTCCCGGCAAAAAATAATCTGCCCTAAAATATACAAAAAATTTCCACACTGCACAACATAGTACAGTAGGACTGCCCTGTATTCACAGGGGATACGTTCTAAGACCTTCTCTGGACAGTAATAAACCCTATATACAGTGGTACCCAGAGTTTCAGCCATAATTCATTCCAGAAGACTGTTCGAGTGCCATTACTGAACGAATTTGCTCCCATAAGGAATAATACAAATTAGATTAGTCTGTTTCAGACCCCCAAAAATACTTACAAAAGCACTTAAAATAATACGCTTACATAACTGTTCGAGTTGGGAGCTGTACGAAACTCGGGGTACCACTGTACGTCTTTTTTCATTTCCATACATCTTTCTTTCAACGCACCGGCCATATCCCACCGAGGCAGGGTGGCCCAAAAAGAACAACAAAAGTTTTTCTCTTTTCAACTTAATGTATATAGGAGAAGGGGTTAACAGCCCCTCCCTCCCGGAATGTTAGTCGCCTCTTACGACACACATGGCTTACAAAGGAAGAATTCTGCTCCACTTCCCCATGGAGATAGGAGGAAATAAACAAAAACAAGAACTAGTAAGAAAATACAAAATACCCAGAGGGGTGTGTATATATATGATTGTACATGCATGTGTAGTGTGACCTAAGTGTAAGTAGAAGTAGCAAGACGTACCTGAAATCCTTTATGTTTATGAGACAGAAAAGAGACACCAGCAATCCTACCATCATGTAAAACCAATACAGGCTTTCATTTTACACTCACTTGGCAGTATGGTAGTACCTTCCTGGGCAGTTGCTGTCTACCAACCTACTACCTAGCAAAGTATAATTATCAGAGTACAGTGGTACCTTGACTTATGAGTGCCCCAAGTTATAAGTTTTCCAAGTTACGAGCCGTTACTCTGTCGATTTTTTGCTTCGAGTTGCAAGCCAAAATCAGTTATGAGCGAGCTTCAGATATGCTGCCAATTAGTAGTGGCATATCTGGAGTCAAATCCAACTCTGTACCCAGAGGAATGCCAGGTACTTCCTCCCATCCCACATGCACTTCCAAGACATACCTGGAAGGATAATACTCGCACACTACTCCCAGATTGTGGCGAGGCACCTCGTCACTTGTTTGGTTTTCGTATAAATCCGGGGAATAGGTAACCTCCATTTCAACACTCAGTTTTTCCAGAAACATTAAATTAAGATAGGTGTAGTACTGATAGTGGTGGGCGTAGTAGCCATGGTGGTGGGCGTAGTAGCCATGGTGGTGGGCATAGTAGCCATTGTGGTGGGCATAGTAGCCATTGTGGTGGGCATAGTACCCATGGTGGTGGATGTAGTAGAAATGGTGGTGGGTGGAGTAGTGAAGTTGGTGGGTGGAGTACTGAAGGTGGTGGGTCGAGTAGTGATAATGGTGATTGTAGCAGAGATAATAGTGGGTGGAGTAGACAGGGTGGGGATGGAGTAGTGAAGGTGGTGGGTAGAGTATACAATATTTCTTATTTGTAAGTACATTTTTCTTATTTAAAAATTAGTAACAAAAAAATTGGGGCGTTTTTCTGGGGCTGGAACAGACTAACTGCATATCAGTTAATTTCAATGACGAAAACTGATTTGACATACGAGCAAATTGAGTTACGAGCTCGGTCACAGAACGAATTAAACTCTTAAGTCAAGGTACCCCTGTATATTTAACCCTTAAACTGTCCAAACGTAGATCTACATTTTTTTCAACATTTGAAAGTATGTAAAAAAACGTAGATCTTCTTTGTTTTTTACATTTGAAAATGTGTAAAAAAAACTGATCTACTTTTAGAGCACTACGCATGTGAACATAGATCTGTTTGGACAGTTTAGGGGTTAAACATGAAATAACTAACCCTTCCAGGGTCCAGAGGCCAAATTTCAAAGTGTGCACCAGGGTCCAAGAATTTAAAAAAAAAAAAAAAAAAAAATCTTATGAAATGGTAGAGAATCTTTCTGAAGGTAATACGACAAAAAGTACGAAATTTGATGGAAAATTGACGAAATTATGCTCTCGCGAATTTTGATGTGTCGGTAATATTTACGAATCAGCGATTTTGCCAACTTTAACTCCCGTTTTAGGCCAATTACATTATTCCAATCGACCAAATTCTTAGCTATTTCACTAGTATTACTTCTATTCTATCGATTGAGCACAAGAAATCGCCAAGTCAACTGTTTCAACTACAAAATAAAGTGATCGGAAATTGGTAATTTGGCCAATTTAACACAAAGTTCAAAATATTCCAATTTCAAAATAGTGTCCAGAATAAACAATGTAGGTATTCCTGGCACTAAACTAACATTTCCTCTGTTCATTAGTTATGTTTTGAGGCTTTACAAATGAATTCCATTTTGATTTTTTATACACAATGAATTTTTATTCAAACCAAAAAAATAAAAGATTAACTGTTATGCAATATTGTAATAATTGTATAAATATCACCACATTTGTGAATGTATATCAGACCCACCAGCTGGCGTGTATTAGACGTATGAGGTCATTTGTTTACTCTTGAACATTGGCAAAAATTTAACATTTTCGCTACTTTGAGCTCAGTTTCAAGCCATTTTCAGTGCTAAAACCAATCAAAATCATCTCCATTTCTGTAATACGTCTTCCATTCTATCAAATGAGACCAAGAAATCGCAAATACAACTATAAAAAACATACGAAAAAACTGCAAAGTCGCTGTTTTAATAAAAAATCACAATCTCAGTATATTTCATCTCATTATACACTGTGCTGCAGGATTTGTTTTATGTGGTGTACACATACCACATAGATGTATTCTCTCATATCTAAGCCCAATTTTACCACTCACAGCTTATCAGAGTGAGCTGAGCTCATGGCGTAGATCTACGGTTTGGACCCTGAAAGGGTTAAAACCCTTGAAATTTTGTAAAGTTTCCATACATAATGGAGAGACGCGGTGCTCACAGAGAATTTAAACAAACTAGGTGGGGCGCAGTGACTATTAGAAAGTCAGATGAGGGGAGCCGTATAGCGAGTTTTTGTCATAATTTGAAATGTCCATATTAGCGGAATGCCATATAGCACGGGGGCCCCTACTGTATGTCTTGCATTCTATCAATTGATACCAGAAAACAGACTAAACCATAAAAACCATCCAAAAATACAAGTCATTTTCACCCATATACAAGGTCAGTTTTGTTTTTCCCATCATGCACTGTGGAGGCTAGGTTTCTTTTTATATGGTGAACGCTCACAACACACACAGCACACACAACACACACAGCACACACAACACACACAACACAACAACACACACAACAACACACACAACACAACAACACACACAACACAACAACACACACAACACAACACACACAACACAACAACACACAACACAACAACACACACAACAACACACACAACAACACACACAACAACACACACAACAACACAACACACACAACACACACAACACAACACACACAACACAACACACACAACACAACACACAACAACACACACAACACAACAACACACACAACACAACAACACACACAACAACACACACAACACAACAACACACACAACACAACAACACACACAACACAACAACACACACAACACAACAACACACACAACACAACAACACACACAACACAACAACACACACAACACAACAACACACACAACACAACAACACACACAACACAACACACACAACACAACAACACACACAACACACACAACACAACAACACACACAACACACACAACACAACAACACACACAACACACACAACACAACAACACACACAACACACACAACAACACACACAACACAACAACACACACAACACAACAACACACACAACACAACACACACAACACAACATACACAACACAACAACACACAACAACACACACAACAACACACACAACAACACACACAACAACACACACAACAACACACACAACACAACAACACACACAACACAACAACACACACAACACAACAACACACACAACACAACAACACACACAACACAACAACACACACAACACAACAACACACACAACACAACACACACAACACAACAACACACACAACACACACAACACAACACACACAACACAACAACACACACAACACACACAACAACACACACAACAACACACACAACACACACAACAACACACACAACACAACAACACACACAACACAACAACACACACAACACAACAACACACACAACACAACAACACACACAACACAACACACACAACACAACATACACAACACAACAACACACAACACACACAACAACACACACAACAACACACACAACAACACACACAACAACACACACAACAACACACACAACAACACACACAACAACACACACAACAACACACACAACAACACACACAACACAACAACACACACAACACAACAACACACACAACACAACAACACACACAACAACACACACAACAACACACACAACAACACACACAACAACACATACAACACAACAACACACACAACACAACACACAACAACACACACAACACAACACACAACACACAACAACACACACAACACAACACACAACACACAACAACACACACACAACACAACAACACACACACAAAACAACACACACAACACAACAACACACACAACAACACACAACACAACAACACACACAACACAACAACACACACAACACAACAACACACACAACACAACAACACACACAACACAACAACACACACAACACAACAACACACACAACAACACACACAACAACACACACAACAACACACACAACAACACACACAACAACACACACAACAACACACACAACAACACACACAACAACACACACACACAACACACACAACAACACACACAACAACACACACAACAACACACACAACACACACAACACAACAACACACACAACACACACAACACACACAACACACACCACAACACACACCACAACACACACAACACACAACACACACACCACAACACACACCACAACACACACAACACACACAACACACACCACAACACACACCACAACACACACAACACACACACAACACACACCACAACACACACAACACACACAACACACACAACACAACAACACACACAACACAACAACACACACAACACAACAACAACACACAACACAACAACACACACAACACAACAACACACACAACACAACAACACACACAACACAACAACACACACAACAACACACACAACAACACACACAACAACACACACAACAAACACAACACAACAACGCACACAACACAACAACACACACAACACAACACACACAACAACACACAACACAACAACACACACAACACAAAACACAACAACACACACAACACAACACACAACACAACAACACACACAACAACACACACAACAACACACACAACACAACAACACACACAACACAACAAACACAACACAACAACGCACACAACACAACACACACAACACAACACACACAACAACACACAACACAACACCACACACAACACAAAACACAACAACACACACAACACAACAACACACAACACAACAACACACACAACACACACAACACACACACAACCACACACACACACACAAACACACACACAACCACACACACACACACACAAACACACACACACACACACATTACACACACACAACACACACACATTACACACACACACACACACACACACACACACACACACACACACACACACACAACACACACAACACACACACACACACGGTGGTCTGGTGGCTAAAACTCCCGCTTCACACACGGAGGGCCCGGGTTCGATTCCCGGCGGGTGGAAATTCCGACACGTTTCCTTACACCTATTGTCCTGTTCACCTAGCAGCAAATAGGTACCTGGGTGTTAGTCGACTGGTGTGGGTCGCATCCTGGGGGACAAGATTAAGGACCCCAATGGAAATAAGTTAGACAGTCCTCGATGACGCACTGACTTTCTTGGGTTATCCTGGGTGGCTAACCCTCCGGGGTTAAAAATCCGAACGAAATCTTATCTTATCACACACACACACAACACACACACACACAACACACACACAACACACACACACACACACAACACACACACAACACACACACAACACACACACAACACACACACAACACACACACAACACACACACAACACACACACAACACACACACAACACACACACAACACACACACAACACACACACAACACACACACAACACACACACAACACACACACAACACACACACAACACACACACAACACACACACAACACACACACAACACACACACAACACACACACAACACACACACAACACACACACAACACACACACAACACACACACAACACACACACAACACACACACAACACACACACAACACACAACACACCTCATATCTATGCCAAAACTTACCGCTAACAACTTACCTAAGCGAGCCAAGCTCACAACATAATACTACATGACGGACCCTGAGCTCAAAGCTGTGATACCATGGCATAAGCCATGAAAGGGTAACTATGTCAAGCATTATTTTTGCACTCCAAATCAATAGTGATTTGGGTTGTGCCATTCCAAAAAGTTTGTAGTTTGGCATCTCATCACTATTGGAGACTTATGATTTATAATGTTAAAGCTACTAATCTAATTTTGGGTTGGTGCTCTATTGCCGCCTCCATGCCAAGGAGATGTGTGGGAATCAAAGCTTCTGTTATGTCCCCTGTACCTTTGATATACCTTCGAAGAGTTTCTAGAGTATCTACTCTCAAAGTCCGGTCAAGGGCCAGGCTCGTCTGGTGCTTGCCCGGTCAACCAGGCTGTTGCTGCTGGAGGCCCGCTGCCCCACATATCCATCACAGCCTGGTTGGTCTGGCACCTGGTGAAGATACTTGTCCAGTTTCCTCTTGAAGGCTTCTACACCTGTTCCAGCAGTGTTTCTGATATCTTCTGGTAAGATATTGAAAAGTCTGGGACCCCGGATGTTAATACAGTGTTCCCTTATTGTCCCCACCGCACCCCTGCTCCTTACTGGGTTTATTTTACACTTCCTCCCATATCTCTCACTCCAGTATGTTGTTATGGCAGTGTGCAGATTTGGAACCAAGCCCTCTAGTACCTTCCAGGTATATATTATCATGTACCTCTCTCTCCTCCACTCCAATGAGTACAGGTTCAAGACTTACGGGCATTCCCAGTAGTTTAGGCGCTGTACAGGCTCAATTTGAGCCGTAAACGATCTCTATTTGTTCCAGCTCCGATATTTCTCCTGCCTTCAACGGGCTGTCAGTACTTAGCAATATTCTAAGTGAGGTAGCACTAGCAATTTGAAGAGTGTCACCATTGGCATTATTTCCCTTGTTTTGAAAGTTCTCAATACTCACCCCATCATATTTCTGGCTGTCGTGATCTGTGTCTTGTTAGGGTCTTTAAAAGAAAGGTCCGCTGACATAATTATTCCTAGGTCTTTTACGTGTTCCTTACGTTTTATTTGGCGACCCTCTTGAGTTTTGTACATAGTGCTCCTTTTGAGTTCTTCATTCTTTCCATACCTAAGCAGCTGGAACTTATCACCATTGAATGTCATGTTATTCTCCACTGCCCACTGGAAAACCCTGTATGTCTTCCTGTACTTTTTCAGTGTCCTCTACCGTACTGACTCTCATGCTTATTTTAGTGTCATCTGCAAAGGATACAAAAGTGTGCCGGGTGTTTTCGTCTATGCCTACTTTTTGCGTTGTGTGTGTTAGGAAACCGAAAATCCATCTGCCTACCCTCTAGGTTCTTTCTACAAAGGATACTGAGAACTCGCATCAAAGGAATTTTGCACTTTTTCACAAACAAGGACTTCCAGGAATCCACAAGTGGATACACTTTCCATTTCTATTCTCCAGGATTATTGCTTATATCTGTTACATGATCAGCAATAGCCTTCAGAGGTAATGAAAAAAAATTCTGAATTCTCCACCATGCTTTCATTTAGTGAGCTGCTAAGCTTTTATTCACACTGGTCTCCAGAATTACTCTTCTGTGTCAGTAACTAAACCTGTTGCAATTAATGGTCTAAATTTACAGAAATTTCTTGACTTGGATTTTGCACATTTGAAGAAATATTTAATTTCTTGCAGTATCCAAGACAACTTTGTTTCCAACTCAATACAATCTTAATGTAGATCAGATTTTCAACTTCACCATAATCACTAACAAAATAAAGGTCAGCTTTACCTCTTCAGTTCGATGATTAAGTTCTTCCTCCAACATTGATCCAATGACCTTTTCTTTAGTGTTCATACTAAGATCAAAAACAGTAGATTCTAGGAGAGAGATTTTAGAACGTTGTTGACTTGCTTCATCCTGAAGACTGGAGAGTGTTTGTTCGTATTCAGTGATCTGTGGATTACAATATTTTAAGTACTATAACTATTACATATGTTGCATTCTAGTATAAATCTAAATTAATTTAGCAAATACATGGGGAAAGGGAAAGAAATTTACATAAAACTTGAGCCTCAGATTCACCACTGAAGCTAAAATGATGAGTCAAACGTTGTTCAATGTTATTACCTATAATAATAAACAAAAGTCATTAGGGATGAAGAACAAACATTCTAATTTAGTGAAAAAATATTAGGGTTAATAAGCAAAACAGACAGTGCAGGATTGGAAGGAAAAAAAAAAAATACTAACATGTAGTGATGTAAAAATCAGGTAAAGTCCAAAAAGCTAACAGAACCAGACCAAATTTAACCTTTGAACTGTCCAAACGTACATCTACATTCAATTTTACATGCTTGATGTAAAAAGAAAACATAGATCTACGTTCGGAGTGCTATGCGAGTGAACGTAGAACTATGTTCGGACAGTTTAAGAGTTAAATGTCCAGGATATGTATTACAACCTGCTAATCCAGATTACAATCACCCTTTCTAGTCATGTACTTTTAGTCACCATTTTTTTAACACCCCCCTACCCCCCATATACCCTGTATTTCAAATCAGTACAGCAGCTGTTTTAAATACACTGAGTTTTGCTACATAATCACTACATTTAATATTCTTATATACAGAATTTAATCAGTAAAACATGGCAGCATTCAGATATTCTATAACATTCAGCATCAAATAGTTAAACACTTTCAGGGTCCGTGCCAGAATATCGCGCTTTGAGTTCAGGGTCTGTGCCCTAATATTAGGTATAAATTTTAGAGGCTTCAAATTTAGCACAAGAGGACTGGTAGGCCTACATATGAGAATGAGTCTTTGTGGTCAGTGCGTGCAGAATAAAAAATAATTGGGGTTCCCACACTGCATTATGGGAGAGCACCATTTCATACCCTCTGCTCACAATGCCTCGCTATTGACAACACCTCACTCCCAGGAGAATTGGGAATCTCTTCCCAAGTGATAACTTTAACCCCTTCAGGGTCGAGAGGCCCTCTCCTAAACTTGTTCTCAGGGTTGCCCAAATTTTTCGGAAAAAAACAAATTATTTTTTCTTATGAAAAGATAGAGAATCTTTTCCCAATCATAATGACACCAAAAGTATGAAATTTGATGGAAAACTTACGGAATTATGCTCTCACAAAGTTAGCGATCTCGACGATGCTTACGCATCGGCGATTTCGCCCAATTTGAGACCTATATTCGGCCAATTCCAGTGTACTAGTCAACAAAAATTGTAACTTTCATAAGAACTCTATTTTTTCTATCGAATGAGAACAAGAAACCACCCATTTACCAATTTCAACTATCCAATAAAGTGGTCAGAAATTAGCAATTTTGCCAATTTCACACAAATTTCATAAGATGCCAATTTTAAAATGGGGTCCAGAATAAACAAGACAAGACAATCCTGGCACTAAAATAACATTTCCTCTGTTTATCAGTCACGTCCCCAGGCCCCTCTTACATTTCTTTTGCTTTCCACTTTGAGTTTTTATTCTTACAAAAAGTAGAAGATTTGCTGTTATGCAGACTGCTGCATTAGTGTAGAAATGGTATAAATAATATCAGCGCACTTGTGAAAGAATATTAGACTCACCAGTTGACGTTTATTGGACACGTGGCATGATTTGTTTACTTTTGAACTTTGGCAAAAATTGAATATTTCTGCTACTTTGAGCTCAATTTCAAGGTACTTTTCATTGTGAAACCAATCAAAATCATCCCAATTTCTGTAATATGTCTTCCATTCTATAAAATAAGACCAGGAAAACTAGAATACAACAATAAATACCATACGAAAATACAGTGCAAATTCGCTGTTTTAAACCAAAAACACTGTCAAAGTTGTTGTTTTTCTCATTACGCACTGTGTGCTGCAGGATTTTCTTAATACTGTGCACACTGACCACAGACCCATTCTTTCGTATGTAGGCCTACCAGCTTTCTCTTGCTAGATTTGAAGGCACTAGAATTTAGGCGTGCTAGTAAGTCAATAACCCTGGTGCGTAAGCTGTACTAGTACGTCAAACCCTGAAAGAGTTAATGAGGAATATGTAAGTGATGATGAGTTGGATGATTTTGAACATTTAGTCACAGTGACTCAACATACCAGAAATATTGCTAGAAACCCCGATGACCTTCAACCATCCACTTCTCAGGCTGGTCCATCTGGAACCCGACAAGTTTTACAACGCAATACAAAAGCAAGTTTATTTAGGTATAGGTACAAATAAGCACAACTATCATACAGTGTAAATTACCTAGAATAACCCAAAAAGAGTAGGAATTTTTTTTTAGTTTTTTTTTTTTTTAACAAGTAGGCCGTCTCCCACCAAGGCAGGGTGACCCAAAAAGAAAAATTCCCCAGAAAGAAAATACTTCCATCATCATTCAACACTTTCACCACACTCACACAATCACTGTTTTTGCAGAGGTGCTCAGAATACAACAGTTTAGAAGCATATATGTATAAAGATACACAACATATCCCTCCAAACTGCCAATATCGCAAACCCCTCCTTTAATATGCAGGCATTGTACTTCCTATTTCCAGGACTCAAGTTCGGCTATATAAAAATAACCGTTTTCCCGGAATCCCTTCACTAAGTATTACCCTGCTCACACTCCAACAGCTTCTCAGGTCCCAAATACCATTCATCTCCATTCACTCCTATCTAACATGCTCATTTATGGCACTGTAAAGCTGAAGATGTTCCAAACAGACCAGTCCGAGAAGTTTATGGCTGAGCATCATTGAGGTTTTCAGCAATATTTCCATCATTCTGAGTATCATTTTCGGTCACTAAATATTTAAAACCATCGCTTCCATATTCCTCATTGTAAGAACCATCACTTGGGAAACATGTGTCCAATTTTTCTTCTGTCATTAGACAAATAATAGCCGAATACTAGGTCACAACACCTGCAGTACACCACCACGCTTAAACTGATCACCAAATACCCTCTTGTATGCAGTATGGCAATTACTTCCCAACAACACTTCCAACTACTGAGCAGTAGTTTGCTCAGAAAACATGTTTTATCTGTGCACATACAGCACGATGCCCATGAAAAATGTAGACACACATTTTGTGTGTGAAGAGTGTAACACCACTGTGTATAACACTGTTTCAGAAGAATTCCACAGAATACAACAGTCCCAGGAACATGTCCAGGACCTGTATATATGCATTTAAATGTTAGAATAGTAATAATGTGAAACATTTTTACTTGTGTTTGTTGTTTTGTTAAGTTTTGTAAACAATATACTGATGACATCACAGCAATTACCATGTTGCACACAATAAGTGTATATATATGCAATGTAGGAGGTAGGTTACTGAAAGCAGTGAAGAGTTTTTACGAGGATAGTGAGGCTCAAGTTAGAGTATGTAGGAAAGAGGGAAATTTTTTCCCAGTAAAAGTAGGCCTTAGACAAGGATGTGTGATGTCACCGTGGTTGTTTAATATATTTATAGATGGGGTTGTAAGAGAAGTAAATGCGAGGGTCTTGGCAAGAGGCGTGGAGTTAAAAGATAAAGAATCACACACAAAGTGGGAGTTGTCACAGCTGCTCTTTGCTGATGACACTGTGCTCTTGGGAGATTCTGAAGAGAAGTTGCAGAGATTGGTGGATGAATTTGGTAGGGTGTGCAAAAGAAGAAAATTAAAGGTGAATACAGGAAAGAGTAAGGTTATGAGGATAACAAAAAGATTAGGTGATGAAAGATTGAATATCAGATTGGAGGGAGAGAGTATGGAGGAGGTGAACGTATTCAGATATTTGGGAGTGGACGTGTCAGCGGATGGGTCTATGAAAGATGAGGTGAATCATAGAATTGATGAGGGAAAAAGAGTGAGTGGTGCACTTAGGAGTCTGTGGAGACAAAGAACTTTGTCCTTGGAGGCAAAGAGGGGAATGTATGAGAGTATAGTTTTACCAACGCTCTTATATGGGTGTGAAGCGTGGGTGATGAATGTTGCAGCGAGGAGAAGGCTGGAGGCAGTGGAGATGTCATGTCTGAGGGCAATGTGTGGTGTGAATATAATGCAGAGAATTCGTAGTTTGGAAGTTAGGAGGAGGTGCGGGATTACCAAAACTGTTGTCCAGAGGGCTGAGGAAGGGTTGTTGAGGTGGTTCGGACATGTAGAGAGAATGGAGCGAAACAGAATGACTTCAAGAGTGTATCAGTCTGTAGTGGAAGGAAGGCGGGGTAGGGGTCGGCCTAGGAAGGGTTGGAGGGAGGGGGTAAAGGAGGTTTTGTGTGCGAGGGGCTTGGACTTCCAGCAGGCATGTGTGAGCGTGTTTGATAGGAGTGAATGGAGACAAATGGTTTTTAATACTTGACGTGCTGTTGGAGTGTGAGCAAGGTAACATTTATGAAGGGATTCAGGGAAACCGGCAGGCCGGACTTGAGTCCTGGAGATGGGAAGTACAGTGCCTGCACTCTGAAGGAGGGGTGTTAATGTTGCAGTTTAAAAACTGTAGTGTAAAGCACCCTTCTGGCAAGACAGTGATGGAGTGAATGATGGTGAAAGTTTTTCTTTTTCGGGCCACCCTGCCTTGGTGGGAATCGGCCGGTGTGATAATAAATAAAAAAAATAATATGCAATGTGCATTATATGGGAATATCACAGGTCATGAAAGTTACTGGAAAATGTAAAGTATTAGAAAACCACAGAGAACAATGTACAAGAAAAATAAAACAGAGAGCATGGTAGTTGCTGATTTCACCCCAAGTCAGTCATAGACCATCAACTTTACACCACTATACCTTAAGTACTGATAGAATTTTTTTTTTTTTATTACCACCAGTAAAATATACTCTTGAAATCTACAGGTGTAAACAATGATGGGGGCCTTTGATTGAACTTTATATATAGAAGGATTTAGTATTTGGTGGGAGATGGCCGACTTGTGGGGAAAAAAAAAAAAAAGTACAGTGGAACCTCTACTCATGACTTTAATCCGTTCCATGACCTTGCTCGCAACTGGACTTGCTCATTTGCAGAGTCAATTTTCCTCATTTAAATTAATTGAAATGGAATTAATTCGTTCCAGTGGAATTCCATGCACGAGAAAATTTCCCTAACATCAACTCTACAGCTTATTTATCTATCACAATTCATGTAATATGACATAATAAACAATATTAATATCATCGAAACATGATATATACACTAGAATGAATAAAATACATGTCATTAGGTATGTGGCTAGTGGTGGTGACAGCAGCCATTGTTGTTGTTGGGGTTTATAGGGCCACCACAGCGGCCATTCCTGCTCCTTACTAGAGAACCTAGAGAACCTAGGATAACCCAAAAAAGTCAGAGTGACTTATAAGTGCTACACTCTTAATGCTACACTTAATTGTTACACTTTGCCACTGCTGCTTCATGTTGTCTGCCACTGCTACCTCATGTTGTCTGCCACTGCTACCTCATGATGTCTGTCACTGCTACCTCATGATGTCTGTCACTGCTGCTTCATGTTGTCTGCCACTGCTACCTCATGTTGTCTGCCACTGCTACCTCATGTTGTCTGCCACTGCTACCTCATGATGTCTGCCACTGCTACCTCATGATGTCTGCCACTGCTACCTCATGATGTCTGCCACTGCTACCTCATGATGTCTGCCACTGCTACCTCATGATGTCTGCCACTGCTACCTCATGATGTCTGCCACTGCTACCTCATGATGTCTGCCACTGCTACCTCATGATGTCTGCCACTGCTACCTCATGATGTCTGCCACTGCTACCTCATGATGTCTGCCACTGCTACCTCATGATGTCTGCCACTGCTACCTCATGATGTCTGCCACTGCTACCTCATGATGTCTGCCACTGCTACCTCATGATGTCTGCCACTGCTACCTCATGATGTCTGCCACTGCTACCTCATGATGTCTGCCACTGCTACCTCATGATGTCTGCCACTGCTACCTCATGATGTCTGCCACTGCTACCTCATGATGTCTGCCACTGTTACCTCATGATGTCTGCCACTGCTACCTCATGTTGTCTGCCACCGACGTAGCCAAAGAATCTAACATTTCTATTTTGAGCTCAATTTCAAGGTACTTTTCATTGTGAAACTAATTAAAATCATATTTATTTTTGTAGTATATCTTCCATTCTACCACACGAGACCAAATAAAACGATAATACAACCATAAAAACCATACAAAAATATACCGCTAAGGGGAGGCTAATGGTTGAGAAGTGAACTCCGTTATTTATGGTCAGATTTCTTTCATTTTTGGTGTACGTTAAGAAGCATCTTTTCATCATACATTTCCCAAGTTTCAATAAGATAGTCCAACAAACAACTGACATTCAATTCCCTAGATCAAAAGCAAGAGCCTCCTCACCAGTGTCAAATAACCTCCCTTGAGGCCAGCTCGCATCTGGAAATTTTGCTTGCGTCTGGAAGCAAAAAATCCACCGAGCAGCTGCTCATATCTGGAAAAACTCGCACGTGGATGCACTCGTAAGTAGAGGTTCCACTGTATATAAAATATGATACAGGATGTAATGACAGTAGTTTGTTGGACAATGTATTGCTAGACAAAAAAACTGTTGGGTAGACTTCAGGATATGCATGTCTTTAGAGGGGCCACAGATATATCACATTTTTCTTAGTTGGAGCTACAGTGAGAGTAAAAGATGGGATACAAGGAGACTGGAATCAATAAGAGAGGTGAAGGTTTATATACTGAAGGAGGAAGCAGTTAAGATATAAACAACTACTGGAAGAAAGATGGACTAGCGAGAGTATAGGCAATGAGGTTGAAGAGGTATGGGGTAGATTTAACAATGTAGAGTTAGTGTGCTCACCAGAAGTTTGTGGTTACAGGTAAGTGCATGCAGGAGGGAAGAAGAGCAATTGGTGGAATGATGAGGTAGAAAGAGCAGCAAGAGAAAAAGTTAACATATGAGAGGTTTTTACAAAGTGATACAATGAGGGAGGAGTAAATGGAAAGGAGAGATTAAGAGTGGAGAAGGAATGTAAGAGGAGAGCAAATGAGAAAGTGGACAAGATGCTATCCAACAAAATTTATTGACAAGAAAAAGTTTTGGGAATGAGATTAATAAGTTGAGAAAGCCTAGAGAACATATGGATTTGACAGTTAAAAATATCAGAGGAACTGTTAAATTAATGTTGTAGACAGAGAAGCTGTGATTTCGTGCACTGGGCAGGGAGGTGTAACATCTTTGAAGAGTGAAGAACCAGTTGTGTGGTGAGAGGTGCATGAGGCAGTAGGTAGAATGAAAGGGACTAGGAATGTAAAGCAGCCAAGACTGACGAGATATAGACAAATGTTAAACTACGTGGGGATATAGTTTTGGATTGGTTGGTGTTTTTATTTAATAACTGTAGTAGGTATAAAAATAATAGGTTGGTAGACAGCAACCACCCAGGGAAGTGCTATCATACTGCCAAGTGAGTGCAAAACAGAACCCTGTACGTACAGTGGAAGCCCGATCACAAACAGAGGAGGAGGAGGATGATGAGGATGATGAGGATGAGGATGATGATGATGTTCATGATGATGATGTTCAAGATGATGATGATGATGTTCAAGATGATGATGATGATGATGATGATGATGTTGATGTTCAAGATGATGTTGATGATGATGATGATGATGATGATGATGTTGATGTTGATGTTGATGATGTTGTTGATGATGATGATGATGATGTTGATGATGTTGATGATGATGATGATGTTGATGATGATGTTGATAATGATGTTGATGATGTTGATAATGATGTTGATGATGATGTTGATGTTGTTGATGTTGTTGATGTTGTTGATGTTGTTGTTGATGTTCTTGTTGTTGTTGATGTTGTTGTTGTTGTTGATGTTGTTGTTGATGATGTTGTTGTTGTTGATGATGATGTTGTTGTTGATGATGATGTTGATGTTGGTTGTTTTTTGCTGCTGCTGCTGTTTTTTGCTGCTGCTGCTGTTTTCTGCTGCTGCTGTTTTTTGCTGCTGCTGCTGTTTTCTGCTGCTGCTGCTTTCTGCTGCTGCTGCTGCTGCTGCTTTCTGCTGCTGCTGCTGTTTTCTGCTGCTGCTGCTTTCTGCTGCTGCTGCTTTCTGCTGCTGCTGTTTTCTGCTGCTGCTGCTGCTGCTGCTGCTGCTTTCTGCTGATGCTGCTGTTTTCTGCTGCTGCTGTTTTCTGCTGCTGCTGCTGTTTTCTGCTGCTGTTTGCTGTTTTCTGCTGCTGCTGCTGTTGTTGCTGAGCGAGAAACAATGGGGGACAAGTGTTTCAGAGACAATAATTTGTGAAAAGGCAAGGCAGTTGCATGTGGATCTCGTGAAGAAAATGCCTGGAACTAGTGCTGATGTTAGTGAATTTAAGACCAGGAGAGGCTGGTTTGGCAGATTTAAGAAGCATAGCGGCATACACAGTGTTGCAAGGCATGGTGAGGCTGCAAGTTCAGACATGCAGCTAAAAAACTTGTGCAGAAATTCGAGGGGGTACATACAGACTGAAGAATTCCAACCCCACCAAGTGTTCAATCATGACAAAACAGGCCACTTTTATAAGAAAATGCCAAAGAGGACCTACATAATGCAGGAGGAAAAGGCACTGCCAGGACACAAACCTATGAAGGACAAGATAACTCTCATGTTCTGTGGTAATGCTAGTGGGGATTTCAAAGTGAAGGCTTTACTGGTGTATCACTGGAAATCCCAGTGTTCAAGAAAAATAGTGTCGTCGAGAGTAAATTTTGTGTGATGTGGAAAGCTAATCATAAGGCATGGGTCACGAGGCAACTTTTCATCAACTGGATCCATGAAGTGCTTGGCCAGTGTGAAAAAATACCGACCGGAAAATAAATTGCCACTCAAGTGCCTCCTGGTAATGGACAATGCTCCTACTCATCCTCCAAACTTGGTAGACCAATTGTCTAGGGATTTCAGTTTTATAACAGTGAAGTTCTTGCCTCCAAACACCACTCCTCTCAACCAGCCCATGGACCAGACGGCTATTTCTAACTTCAAAAAACTCTACACAAAAGCAGTGTTTCGAAGGTGCTTTGAAGTGACCTCGGACACTGAATTGACCCTAAGAGAGTTCTGGAGGAATCACTTCAATATCTACAACTGCATAAGCCTTGTAAGTAAGGCTTGGCAGGGAGTGACTTCCAGGACTTTGAACTCTCCTTGGAGAAAATCGAGACCAGAATGTGTCCTCGAGAAGGATTTTGAAGGGTTTGAGGCTGAGGATTACCAACAGCCAGGGGTCTATTGGTAATCCCCCTTATGTATGCTGAGAGGCTGTTGAACATTCTTGGGCCCCGGGCACTTATTGTATTGTCTCACAGTGTATTCGTGGCGCCCCTTCTTTTCATTGGGGGAATGTTACATCTCCTGCCGAGTCTCTTGCTTTCACAGGGAGTGATTTTCATGTGCATGTTTGGTACTAATCCCTTTAGGATTTTCCAAGTGTGTATTATCATGCATCTCTCTCACCTGTATTCCAGGGAATACAAATCAAGGGATTTCAACCGTTCCCAGTAATTTAAGTGCCTTATCGTATTTGTGTGTGCTGTGAAAGTTCTTTGTACACTCTCCAAGTCAACAATTTTGCCTGCCTTGAAGGGGATAATTAGTGTACAGCAGTATTCCAGCCCAGAGAGAACAAGCAATTTGAAGAGAATCACCATGGGGTTGGCATCCCTGGTTTTGAAGGTTCTCCTTATCCATCCTATCATTTTCCTAGCAGATGCAGTAAATACATTCATGTGGTCTTTGAAGGCGAGACCCTCCGACATTATCACTCACAGGTCTTTCACATTACTTTTTCACTCTATTGTATGGTTAGAATTTGTTGTATACTCCGATACAATTTTAATTTATTCAAGTTTTCCACATCTGGGTAGTTGAAATTTCTCTTCATTGAACTTCATATTATTTAGAGTGGCCCATTTGAAGATTTAGTTGATGTCTTTGTGGAGTCTTGTGGTACCTTCGAAGGAGGTCACTGTCAGGGCAATTCAGGCGTCATCCACAAAGGAAGACACGGAGCTATGGATTACATCTCTGTCTATGTCAGATATGAGGACGAGGAACAGAATGAGAGCAAGTACTGTGCCTTGTGGAACAGAACTTTTCATCGTAGATGCCTCAAATTTTACTCTGTTCTATTTGTCAGGAAGTTACAGATCCATCTAAGAGCTTTTCCTGTTATTCCTTCATCATGCATTTCATGCACTTTTACATCATGGTCACATTTGTCGAAACCTTTTGCAAAGTCTGTGTACGATACCTGTACATGCATTTTGTTTATCCTCTACAACATCCAGGACCGGGGCACAGTGGGTCCAGTAGCTGGGACAGGTAGGAACGACCTGCTCTAAACCCACATTGTCCTGGGTTGTGTAACTGATGGGCACCTAGGTGGTTGGTGATCTTGCTTCTCAAAACCCTTTCAAAGACTTATGATATGGGATGCTAGTGCTATTGGTCTGCAGTTCTTTGCAATTGCTTTACTGACACCTTTGTAGAGTGGGGCTACATCTGCTGTTTCTGCTAAGTCCATGCTCCCTCTCCGTAGAATGAAGACAAGCGACGGGGGATTCTTGCAGTTCTTGATGAACACGGAGTTCCAGGAGTCTAGGCCTGGGGCAGAGTGCATGGGCATGTCAGCAGGTGCCTCTCCAAAGTCTTGTGGCATTAGGATAATATAAAGAGGTTTATGAGGTGGCCAAATTCTCTCTCTCAAAGAATTCATATGGATTGTCGACCCTTAGTCTGGGTAGCGGCTCATTTAAGTCATATTGAGACTTCAGTAACTCACTCATTTCTTGGCTGTCATCTGTGTATGTCCCATCCTACCTAAGCAGGGACCCAATACTGGATGTTGTTTTTCCCTTAGATCTGGCAAAAGAAAAGTAGTATTTTGGGTTTTTTTCAATTTCCTTTATGGCTTTTAGCTCCTCCTGCAATTCTGGTCTCCTGTAAGATTCCTTCAGCTTAAGTTCAATAATTGCAATTTCGCTGAGCAGCCCCTCCTTTCATATTTCAGATACATATATTGGCCCCTTCTAGGTAGTAGGTTGGCAGACAGCAACCGCCCAGGGAGGTACTACAGTCCTGCCAAGCGAGTGTAAAACGAAAGCCTGTAATTGTTTTACATGATGGTAGGATTGCTGTGTCCTTTTTTCTGTCTCATAAACATGCAAGATTTCAGGTACGTCTTGCTACTTCTACTTACACTTAGGTCACACTACACATGCATGTACAAGCATATATATGTATATATACACATCCCTCTGGGTTTTCTTCTATTTTCTTCCTAGTTCTTCTTGTTGTTTATTTCCTCTTATCTCCATGGGGAAGTGGAACAGAATTCTTCCTCCGTAAGCCATGCGTGTTGTAAGAGGCGACTAAAATGCCAGGAGCAAGGGGCTAGTAACCCCTTCTCCCGTATAAATTACTAAATTAAAAAGAGAAACTTTCGTTTTTCTTTTTGGGCCACCCTGCCTTGGTGGGATACAGCCGGTTTGTTGAAAAAAAAAAAATATTGGCCCTTCTCAGCAGCTCCGATTCTTCACCTTCATCAGTATAGGGACTGTCTCTCTCTCTCTCTAGTTTACATCTTCTCTTTCTTCTTTTTAACGTAATGTGCCTTCAGCAGATCTCAAGAGCCACATTGTTTATTTTTTCTAGGCAAAGGTTCAGATCCATGTTTTTAGGATGTCTTCCCAGCTGGTTTCATTCAGGACATGGCTAACTTGTTCCCATTGTATGTTTTTGTTACTGAAGTTGAACGTTGTGAAGACACCCTCATGACTGATCACATTTTGCTGGTCAGGAGCCCTGTGCATACATGTCTGTACCTCTAGGAGAGAGGGAGCTTACTTCCCAGTAAAAGTATGTCTTACACAGGGATGTGTAGTGTCATCATGGTTGTTTAACCCTTTCACTGCTTCTGATATATACAGTGGAACCTCAAAAATCGAACTTAAATCCGTTCCAGGAGCTAGTTCTAAATTCACAAAGTCTGAAATTCGAAGTAATATTTCCCATAAGAAATAATGGAAATACAACTAATCCGTTCCAGAAACCCAAAAATATTCACACAAAAAATACATATTATAGAGATTAATTACAGTTTCACATACAACAAATACTATAGTTTTTAATTATGTATAGTAATACATATAAAATAACATTTTTACTTACCTTTATTGAAGATTGGTGATGGCATCTGGAAGACAGGGAGGAGAGAGGGAGTTGGGGTTAGAGTTTGGAAGGAGAATCCCCCTCCATGAGGACTTCAGGTAAAGCCCTCTCTGGGGTTACTTCCCTTTTCTGTCTTTTAATGCCACTAGGACCAGCTTGAGAGTCACTGGACCCCTGCTTACAAAATAACTGTCCACAGTCCTCTGTTTCTGGAGCCTCTAACATTTCCCTAAAATGGGACATGGTTCTGTCACTGAACTTGTTGCAAAGATGGCTTGTTTCAGCTTGCTCAGGGTGGTACTTCTGCACAAACATTTGGACATCATTCCACTTGGCACAAATCTCCTTAATCTTTGAAGAAGGCACCTCATCCACTCCCTCTTCCTCTTCCTCTGAAGCAAGTTCCTCAGCTGTGGTCTGATACTGCTCCAGATGAAGCTCTTGCAGCTCTTCAGTGGTTAGCTCTTCCCTGTGGTCCTCCACCAACTCTTCCACATCCTCACCACTCACCTCCAACCCCAGGGTGTTCCCCAATGCCACAATAGAGTCCACAACAGGCAGAGGGTCAGCTGGGTCAGGGTCAGGGTCAGAGTCAGCCTCAAACCCTTCAAAATCCCTCTTTTAGACACAATCTGGCCACAATTGTCCCCAAGCAGAGTTCAAAGTCCTGGAAGTCACTCCCTCCCAAGCCTTACCTATAAGGCTTATGGAGCTGTAGATGTTGAAGTGATTCCTCCAGAACTCTCTTATGGTCAACTTAGTGTCTGTGGTCACTTCAAAGCACTTTTCAAACACTGCTTTTGTGTCGAGTTTTTTGAAGTTAGAAATGACCTGCTGGTCCATGGGCTGGAGGAGAGGAGTGGTGTTAGGAGGCAAGAACTTCGCTTTTATAAAACTGAAGTCCTTAGACAAGAGGTCTAATAAGTTTGGAGGATGAGCAGGAGCATTGTCCATTAACAGGAGGCACTTGAGTGGCAATTTCTTTTCCTGGAGGCATTTTTTCACACTGGGGCCAAACACTTCATGGACCCACTCTTTGAAAATTTGTCTTGTGACCCATGCCTTATGATTAGCTTTCCACAAGACACAACTTGTTCTTAAAGACATTGTTTTTCTTAAACACACTGGGATTTTCTGAATGATACACAAGTAAAGGCTTCACTTTAAAATCACCACTAGCATTAGCACAGAACAAACGAGTAAGCCTGTCTTTCATATGCTTGTGTCCTGGCAGTGCCTTTTCCTCCTGTGTGATGAAGGTCCTTTTTGGCATTTTCTTCCAAAACAAGCCTGTTTCGTCACAATTAAACATGTGTTCAGGTTTCAATTCTTCAATATCTATGTACCCCTTAAACTCCTGTACAAACTTCTCAGCTGCCCGTTTGTCTGAACTGGCTGCCTCACCATGTCTTACAACATTGTGTATGCCACTACGCTTCTCAAATCTATCAAACCAGCTTCTGCTGGCCTTAAATTCACTATCAGCACTGGTTCCAGGCGTTTTCTGTACCAGATCGGCATGCAACTTTCTTGCCTTTTCGCAAATAATTGTCTCTGAAACACTATCACCTGCAATCTCTTTATCCTTGATCCACACCAGCAACAACTTCTCAACCTCTTCAACTATTTGTGGTCTTTTTTTGGTTTGCAACATCAGCTTCCTTGATTTGTTCTTTCTCTGACAGGATAGAACCAATGGTCGACTTGTTTTTCCCATACATCCTGGCAAGCTCAATAAGTCTCACACCACTCTCATACTTCTCTATTATTTCCTTCTTCACATCTATGGTGTTTCTCACTTTCTTTACCACAGGGGTACTACTAGCAAGTTTCTTTGGGCCCATGGCAGCTTATTTCACAGTCCCACAAGCACTAAACACAACGAAATAATCGTAAAATGCGTGAATGAGAGCGCAGGTTAGTGTTCACTCAAGCATAAACAAAGCTAGACTGCTCACGGCACCTACGCGGACAGAGCGGGCCGGCAGACAGGTCCCGTACCCAGTGGTCCGAAAATAGGGGCGCGTTCGATAATAGGGACACAGTTTATCCAAAAAAAATGGTCCTATATTCGAAACGTTCGATATGCGATACATTCAGTTTTTGAGGTTCCACTGTATACGTATACGTCTTCCAAGCCAGTGTTTTTGACATTTATACTCCAAAATTCTAGCAGCTTCAAATCAAGCAGAAGAAACCTGGTAGGCCCACACGTAAGAGAATGGGTCTGTGTGGTCAGTTTGAGCAGCATAAAAAAAATCCTGCAGCACGCAGTGCACGAGATAAAAAAAAAAAAACTTTTTGGATTAAAACACTGACTTAGAGGTGTATTTTCATATAGTATTTATGGTTGTATTGTTGTTTTCTTGGTCTCATTTGATAGAAAGGAAGACATTATAGAAACAGATTATTTTCATTGGTTTCACGATGAAACAGACCATAAAAATGAGCTCAAAGTAGCAGAAACGTTAATTCTTGCAGATGTTCAAGAGTAAACAAATGACATCATTGTCCAAAAAGTGTCCAACTAGTCATTCTAATACACTGTCATGAATGGGTTGACATTATTTATACAATTATTACAATAATGCAGTAGCCTGCATAACACAATCTTCTATTTTTTGTTTAAATAAAAATTCAAAATAGAAAAAAAGACGGGCCTGGAGACCTGACTGATGAACAGAGAAAATGTTATTTTAGTGCCAGGAATATCTGCATTGTTCATTCTGGACCCTATTTTCAAATCGGCATCTTTTTTTAATTTGCGCGAAATTGGCCAAATTGCAAATTACTGACCACTTTATTGGGTAGTTGAAATCTGTAAATGGGGGGGTTTCTTGTACCCAATCGATTGACAGAACAAATGGAGTTTTAAAGAAATAGCTACAAGTTTGGTTGCCTGGAACAATGGAATTGGCTGAAAACAGGGCTCAAAGTGGGTGAAATCGCCGATGCGAAATATCGCCGAGATCACTAACTTCGTGAGAGCGTAATTCCAAAGTTTTCAATCAAATTTTGCACTTTTGGTGTCATTACCATCGGGAAAAGATTCTCTATCAATTTATAAAAAAAATTTTTTTTTTCTTCCTGTTTAACCCTTTCAGGGTCCGTCCCGTAGATCTACGGCTTTACGTTCAGGGTCCAAACCGTAGATCTACGCCATGAGCTCAGCTCACTCTGATAAACTGTGAGTGGTACATTTGGGCCTAGATATGAGAGAATACATCTATGTGGTATGTGTGCACCACATAAAACAGATCCTGCAGCACACTGTGTATAATGAGAGAAAAAAACTTAAATCATGATTTTTCGATTAAAACAGCAACTTTGCAGTGTTTTTTCGTATGTTTTTTATAGTTGTATTTGCGATTTCTTGGTCTCATTTGATAGAATGGAAGACATATTACAGAAATAGAGATGATTTTGATTGGTTTTAGCAATGGAAATGGCTTGAAACTGAGCTCAAATTAGCGGAAATGTTAAATTTTTGCCGATATTCAAGAGTAAACAAACGACCTCACACGTCTAATACACGTCAGCTGGTGGGTCTAATATACATTCACAAATATGGTGATGATATTTATACAATTATTACAGTATTGCATAACAGTAAATCTTCTATTTTTTGGTGTGAATAAAAATTCATTATGTGAATAAAAAATCAAAATGGAATTTATTTGTAAAGCCTCAAAACATAACTAATGAACAGAGGAAACGTTAGTTTAGTGCCAGGAATGCCTACATTGTTCATTCTGGACCCTATTTTGAAATTGGAATATTTTGAACTTTGTGTTAAATTGGCCAAATTAACAATTTCCGATCACTTTATTTTGTAGTTGAAACAGTTGACTTGGCGATTTCTTGTGCTCAATCGATTGAATAGAAGTAATACTAGTGAAATAGCTAAGAATTTGGTTGATTGGAATAATGTAATTGGCCTAAAATGGGAGTCAAAGTCGGCAAAATCGCCGATTCATAAATGTCGCTGACACATCAAAATTCGCGAGAGCATAATTTCGTCAATTTTCCACCAAATTTCGTACTTTTTGTTTTATTACCTTTACAAAAAGATTCTCTACGATTTCATAAGAAAAAATAACAAATTTTTTTTTTGAAAATTCTTGGACACTGGTGCGTGACTCCAGATTTGGGCCTTGGACCCTGAAAGGGTTAAGGGCAATGTGTGGTGTAAATATTATGCAGAAAATTTGGAGTGAGGAAATTAGGAAAAGGTGTGGAGTTAATAAAAGTATTAGTCAGAGGGCAGAAGAGGGGTTGTTGAGGTGGTTTGGTCATTGTGGCATGCAAAGAGTACGTAACCTTTAATCGGTGCATGTACACACCCTCATTTACAGGCTATCATCCCCAACCAGCGAACCAGGTTGCTAAGAGTTGATGATGGGGCCCCGTCGTTCAACTAGTGACCAGGTTCTAGCCAATAAGAAGATGGTTTTGGCAATCGCAGAGGTTATGTGGGTACCGCTCTCCTGTCTGCCCTTGTCATTCCCATTCTAGAGCTGGTTGAAGCACGGTCTGCTATCTTGTGGCTTCTATTTCTGCCTTGCTTACCGTGGAGTGCACTATACTTATCACTGTACATAGTGTACATATTGCTGTTCTAAATTGGTGAAGGATAATATAAGTCTAAACTTTTTCTGCTGTGTTTATTTTGCTCCCATTACACACGGGATCACAGGCCATTTGGAATCCTGGGTTGTAAGAGAATGGATCTAAGTAGAATGACAGGGAAAGCATATAAATCTATAGGGGAAGGAAGGCGGGGTAGGGGTCGTCCTCGAAAAGGTTGGAGAGAGGGGGTAAAGGAGGTTTTGTGGGCAAGGGGCTTGGACTTCCAGCAAGCGTGCGTGAGCGTGTTAGATAGGAGTGAATGGAGATGAATGGTACTTGGGACCTGACGATCTGTTGGAGTGTGAGCAGGGTAATATTTAGTGAAGGGATTCAGTCAAACCAGTTACTTTCATATAGTCGGACTCGAGTCCTGGAAATGGGAAGTACAATGCCTGCACTTTAAAGGAGGGGTTTGGGATATTGGCAGTTTGGAGGGATATGTTGTGTATCTTTATATGTGTATGCTTCTAAACTGTTGTATCCTGAGCACCTCTGCAAAAACAGTGATAATGTGCGAGTGTGGTGAAAGTGTTGAATGATGATGAAAGTATTTTCTTTTTGGGGATTTTCTTTCTTTTTTGGGTCACCCTGCCTCGGTGGGAGACGGCCGACTTGTTGAAAAAAAAAAAAAATTAATTTGATGCTGAGAGCAAGTTTGTGAGCAGGGTTCTCAATAGTCAAAGGGTTAATACATTTATAGATGGGGTTGTAAAAGAAGAAAAAGCTAGGGTATTGGGGAGAAAGGTGGGATTAAATTGTGAGGGTATTAAATACAAAATGGGAGTTGATACAGCTACTTTTTGCTGATGATACTGTGCTTTTGGGAGATTCTAAAGAAAACCTGGAAAGGTTAATGGACAAGTTTGGGAGAGTGTGAAAAGGTAGAAAATTGAAAGTGAACATAGTTAAGAATAAGGTGATGAGGGTATCAAACGATTTAGATAAAGAAAAATTGTATATCACACTGGAGAGAGGGAGTATGGAAGAAGTGAATGTTTTCAGATATTTGAGAGTTGACGTGTCAGCAGATGGGTTTATGAAGGATGAGGTTAACTAGAACTGATGAAGAAAAAAAAGGTGAGTGGTGCATTGAGGTAACTGTAGAGACAAAAAAAGTTATCTATGGAGGCAAAGAAGGGAATGTATAAAAGTATAGTGGAACCAATACTCTTAATGGGTGTGATGGTTGGGTTGTAAATGCTGCAGCAAGGAGGCGGCTGGAGGCAGTTGAGATGTCTTGTCTAAGGGCAATGTGTGGTGTAAATATTATGCGGAGAATTCAGAGTGTGGAAATTAGGAGGTGTGAAGTTACTAAAAATATTAGTCAGAGGGCTGAAGAAGGGTTGAGGTTGTTTGATCATTTAGAGAGACTGGATGACTTGGAGAGCGTATAAATCTGTAGGGAAAGGAAGGAGGGGTAGGGGTCGTCCTCAAAAAGGTTGGAGGGAAGGGGTTAAGGAGGTTTTGTGGGTAAGAGGCTTGGACTTCCAGCAAGCGTGTGTGAGCGTGTTAGGATAGTGAATGGAGACAAATGGTTTTAGGGACTTGACAAGCTGGTGGAGTGTGAGCAGGGTAATATTTAGTGAAGGGATTTAGGGAAACCGGTTAGCCGGACTTAAGTCCTGGAAATGGGAAATACAATGCCTGCACTTTAAAGGAGGGGTATGGGATATTGACAGTTCGGAGGGACTTCTAAACTGTTGCATCTGAGCGCCTCTGCAAAGCGTGATTGTGTATGGGCGAGGTGAAAGTGTCGAATGATGAAAGTATTTTCTTTTGGGGGATTTTTTCTTTCTTTTTGGGTCCCCCTGCCTCAGTAGGAGACAGAAGACTTGTTTGGAAAAAAAAAAAACATGACAGGGTGGATAGGGTGTCAATGTGGCAGATGTTGCAAAAATATGGAATAGGGGGTAGGTTAATGAAGCAGTTAACACTATTTATGAGGATAATGAGGCTCAGGTTAGAGCATGTAGGATGGAGATTATTTCCCAGTACATGTAGGCCTGAGACAGGGATGTGTCGTATCACCATGGTTATTCAATATATTTATAAATGGGGTTGTAAGTGTTGGCAAGAAGTGGGGGATTAAAAAATAAAGAATTTAACACAAAATGGGAGTTCTCACAGTTGCGTTTTGCTGAATACAGTGCTTTTTGAAAGATTCTGCAGAGGTTGGTGGATGAGTATGGAAGAGCATGTAAAAGAAAGGTAATTAAAAGTGAAAGCAGGAAAGACTAAGGTGATGAAGATAACAAAAAAACTTAGGTAATGATAAATTGGATATCAGATTGGAGGGAGGGAGTATAGATGAAGTGAATGTATTCAGATATCTGGAAGTGGGGTCGTCAGCAGTTGGGTCTACGAAAGATGAGGTGGATCATAGAACTGATGAGGGAAAACGGGCGTGTGGTGCACTGAGGAGTCCGTGGAGACAACATTATCCATGGATGCAAAGAGGGACAATGCATGAGATTATAGTTAGACTAATGCTCTTATATGGGTGTGAAGCATAGGTGGTGAATGTTGCAACATCAAGGCTGGAGACAGTGGAGATGTCATGTCTGAGGGCAATGTGAAGTGTGAATATAATGCAGAGAATTTGTAGTCTGGAAATTAGGAGGTGTGGGGATACTAAAAGTATTATCCCAAGGGCTGAGGAGGGAATGTTGAAGTGGCTCATATGTTTAGAGATGATAGAACAAAATAGAATGACTGAGAGCATATAAATCTGTAGTGAAAGGAAGGCAGGGAAAGGGTCTAGGAAAAGTTGGGGGAAAGGGGTAAAGACAGTTTTGTGTGCAAGGGGCTTGGACTTTCAGCAAGCGTACCTGAGTGTGTTAGATAGGAACGAGTGAAAACGAATGGTTTTTATGACTTGACATGATTTTGGAGTGAGCAAAGTAACATTTATGAAGGGATTCAGGGAAAACAGCAAATCAGACTAGAGTCCTGGAGGTGGTAAGCACAGTGCCTGTTCTCTGAAGGAGGGGTGTTAATATTGCAGTTTTATAAATATAGAGTAGGCTACAGTGATGTAATGAAGGATGATCAGTGTTTCTTCTGTTTTGGGTCACCCTGCCTTGGTGAGCAACTGCAGATTTTTTAATAAAAAAAAAAATAATAGAGTGGACCCTCGGCTAACAATATTAATCCGTTCCTGAGAGCTCATCATTAGACGAAATTATCTTTAGCCCAATTAATTTTCCCCATAAGAAATAATGGAAATCCAATTAATCCGTTCCAGACAGCCAAAAGTATTAAAAAAGTTTTTTTTTTTTTCATGAAATGTACATTTCCCTACAAACAATGAGACATGCACAATAACTATATAAATAAATGTTAAAATGGCACTTACCTTTATTGAAGAGTACTGATGAGTGATGAGACTTTTTCTTGAACACACTGGGATTTTCAGAGTGACACATGAGTAAAGGCTTCACTTTGCAATCCCCACTAGCATTACAACAAAACAAAGTTAGCCTGTCTTTCATAGGCTTGTGTTCTGGGAGTGCCTTTTCCTCCCGAGTAATGTAGGTCCTGTTTGGCATTTTCTTCCAGAACAGGCCTGTTTCCTCACAATTGAACACTTGTTTGGGTTGTAATTATTCAGTTTCGCCATGCCTTATGACACTGTGTATGCCACTACGATTCTTAAATCTCTCAAACCAATCTTTGCTGGCCTTAAATTCACCAATATGAGCACTAGTTCCATGCATTTTTTCCTGTTCACCTGGGTGTTAGTCGACTGGTGTGGGTCGCATCCTGGGGGACAAGATTAAGAGCCCCAATGGAAATAAGTTAGACAGTCCTCAATGACTCACTGACTTTCTAGGGCTATCCTGGGTGGCTCACCCTCTGGGGTTAATTGTTTCATGGTAACTGTTTCTCGTTAAGCCACACCAACAACAGTCTCTCCACATCTTCGAGTAGTACAGCTGATGGTGGTGCAGCAACAGCTGACGGTGGTGATGCAGCAGCAGCAGCTGACCGTGGTACAATAGTATTTCGATAGTATTTCTCACCCTTTTTACCACAGGGCTGGCACTAGAAGCTTTCTTTGGGCCCATGGTGGCTTATTTAGCAGTTACAAGCACTATAAATAATGGAATAATACAAAATGTATTGAATGTATGCATGAAACCGGCCACCCTGGCTTGTAAACAATGACGGCAGGGCAACTGAGGCGCTCAGGCTGGATGGACAGGCTCAGGACGATTCACGTTGGGCGAGTTTTTTATCGTTAGCCAGGCCAAAACTTTTACGCTCAAACACTTCGTTGGGCAGATTTAACGTTATGTGATGTGTTCGTTAGCCGAGGGTCCACTGTACATAAATCCTCATGATGGGGATGGGAGAGATTTTTAGACCCTTTGGACAAGTTTCAGATTAGGGGGCTTGGACCATCAAAGGGCTAAAGGTAATAATAACAAGGATTAATGTATTTCGAGAGGAAATTTAGCCTGCTAAGCATACCAGAAATAGAAAATGTTGAACAACTAGTTTTTCCAACAGAGCTGTAATACCTAGGACTGTCTCATAGACTGATATGAATACTCAACCTTGCAACACCAGTCTAGTTATCAAGCCAGTACTCTTGAGAGATGGCAATGTTGTACTTCAGAGGGTCATTTGAATTGTGATTTTTGCACACTTCTGACAAGGCAGTTATTTAAATGATGGTGACTAGACAGTCTTATTTAGGTCACCTGCCTCAGTAAGACAACCAGTGTGTTGAAAAAACATTTGTTTCCCATCCTATCCCCCTTTTCCCAAGACAAAATATTTTAGCACTCATTTTGAATTCCTACCAAATACACCCTTAAGTAAGGTCAAGTCTTAGATTGAACCCTTTCAGGGTTTTCATCGTACTAGTACGGCTTACGCACCAAGGTTATTGACATACTAGTACGCCTAAATTCTAGCACCTTCAAATCTAGCGAGAGAAAGCTGGTAGGTCTACATATGAAAGAATGGGTCTATGTGGTCAGTGTGCGCAGTATAAAAAAAAATCCTGCAGCACACACAGCGTAATGAGAAAAAAAAATTTGACCGTGTTTTTGGACTAAAACAGCGACTTTGCACTGTATTTTCATATGATATTTATGGTTGTATTCAGTTTTCTTGGTCTCATTTTAAAGAATGAAAGACATATTACAGAAATTCAGATGATTTTGATTGGTTTCACAATTAAAAGTACCTTGCAACTGAGCTCAAAGTAGCAGAAATGTTCGATTTTTACCAAAGATCAAAAGTAAACAAATCATGCCAAGCGTCCAATACACGTCAACTGGTGAGTCTATTAGACTCTTTCACAAGTGGGCTGATGTTATTTATACCATTTCTACACTAATGCAGTAGTCTGCATAACAGTAAATCTTCTATTTTTTGTAAGAATAAAAATTCAAAGTGGAAAGCAAAAGAAATATAAGAGGGGCCTGGGGACGTGACTAACGAACAGAGAACTTGTTATTTTAGTGTCAGGAATGTCTTTCTTGTTTATTCTGGACCCTATTTGGAAATTGGCGTCTTCTGAAATTTGTGTTTAATTGGCAAAATTGCCAATTTCTAACCACTTTATTGGATAGTTGAAATTGATAAATGGGTGGTTTCTTGTACTCATTCGATAGAAAAAATTGAGTTCTAGAAAAATAAATATGATTTTTGTCGACTGGTACACAGGAATTGGCCAAAAATAGGGCTCAAAGTGGGCGGAATCGCCGATGCGTAAACATCGGAGAGACCTTTAACTTCGTGAGAGCATATTCCATAAGTTTTCCATCAAATTTCATACTTTTGTTGTCATTATGATCGGGAAAAGATTCTCTATCATTTCATAAAAAAAAAAAATTTCCGAAAAATTTCTGACCCTGAGAACAAGTTTAGGAGAGGGCCTCTCGACCCTGAAAGGGTTAACACACAAAATATAAAACTGATTTATGGACATTACCAGAAGCATATGAGAATAATAGTAAATCTTTCAACACACCAGCCGTATCCCACTGAGGCAGGGTGGCCCAAAAGGAAAAACAGAAGTTCTCCTTTCAAATTTAGTAATATATACAGGAGAAGGGGTTACTAGCCCCTAAATATAATGAATAAAATAAATTTGGAATTTCATTTTTTTCCAAGTTGTAAAATAAAATATTTCAAGGTTCTTACAATTCAGATTAAGCACCCACATTTGAGCAAATTCAACATTTTCTTTGCTGTATTTATTTTGATAGATTAAGCATTGATGTATTATTGATGACAAACCTGTTAGAAGAACAAAACAATGACTAGTAGCAGTGCCAATAACTGAGGCACACTCACCTTCATATTTAGCTTATTCAAGCTACCATTCAGCAGCTCTATTTCAATGTCTTTCTTGGCTAGAAGTTCTAAGTGTTTCTCTTTCTCCTTCATCTGGTCCTTCATTAATGCTTCATACTTGCATACCAAACTCCTCACTTTGCCCTCAGCTTCGTTGCGTTCTTTAAAACTGTTCTCAATCTATAACAAAAAAATACGAGTCATGAAATGGTTCGATTTATGATTTTTCACATGAAGTTCTAAATGAACCACACCAGAGGTTATGAAAATTAGTACAAATTTATACTGCTTGTGCCCCCTCCCCTTCCTCACTTCAACACCAGTATAAAACTAATGCATACAATACAGAGGAACCTCAAAAATTGAACTTAATCCGTTCCAGGAGCTAATTCTAAATTCGAAAAGTCTGAAATTCGAAGTAATATTTCCCATAAGAAATAATGGAAATACAATTAATCCGTTCCAGAAACCCAAAAATATTCACACAAAAAATACATTTTATAGAGATTAATTACAGTTTTACATACAATAAATACTATCGTTTTTAATTATGTGTAGTAGTAATACATATAAAATAACATTTTTACTTACCTTTATTGAAGATTGGTGAGGGCATCTGGAAGATACGGAGGAGGAGAGAGGGAGTTGGGGTTAGTGTTTGGAAGGAGAATCCCCCTCCATAAGGACTTCAGGTAAAGCCCTCTCTGGGGTTACTTCCCTTCTCTGTCTTTTAATGCCATTAGGACCAGCTTGAGAGTCACTGGACCCCTGTCTCTCAAAATAACTGTCCACAGTCCTCCGTTTCTGGCACCTCTAACATTTCCCTAAAATGGGACATGGTTCTGTCACTGAACTTGTTGCAAAGATGGCTTGTTTCAGCTTGCTCAGGGCAGTACTTCTGCACAAACATTTAGACATCATTCCACTTGGCACATATCTCCTTAATCTTTGAAGAAGGCACCTCATCTACTCCCTATATTAACACCTTTCGCAACATCAGCTTCCTTGATTTGTTCTTTCTTTGACAGGATAGAACCAATGGTCGACTTGTTTTTCCCATACATCCTGGCAAGCTCAACAAGTCTCACACCACTCTCATACTTCTCTATTATTTCCTTCTTCACATCTATGGTGTTTCTCACTTTCTTTACCACAGGGGTACCACTAGCAAGTTTCTTTGGGCCCATAGCAGCTTATTTCACAGTCCCACAAGCACTAAACACAACGAAATAATTGTAAAATGCATGAATGAGAGCGCAGGTTAGTGTTCACTCAAGCATAAACAAAGCTAGACTGTTCACGGCGCCTGCGCGGGGACGCGGACAGAGCGGGCGGCAGACAGGTCCTGTACCTGGCGGTCCGAAAATAGGGGCGCGTTCGATAATAAGGACACAGTTTGTCCGAAAAAATGGTCCTATTTTCGAAACGTTCGATATGTGATACATTTGATTTTTGAGGTTCCACTGTACCTCTATATTTAGAAGTTTTACATTGTATCCCACTACACAACTATCTCAATTTATTGTGTATCAGAGATGGAATTACCCATAACAAAATATGGGAGGCACACATGTAGAAAGTTAACATGAGCAGGGTAACCAACAAACATGAGCAGGGTAACCAACAAACATGAGCAGGGTAGACAACAAACATGAGCAGGGTAACCAACAAACATGAGCAGGGTAACCAACAAACATGAGCAGAGTAACCAACAAACATGAGCAGGGTAACCAACAAACATGAGCAGAGTAACCAACAAACATGAGCAGGGTAACCAACAAACATGAGCAGAGTAACCAACAAACATGAGCAGGGTAACCAACAAACATGAGCAGAGTAACCAACAAACATGAGCAGAGTAACCAACAAACATGAGCAGGGTCACCAACAAACATGAGCAGAGTAACCAACAAACATGAGCAGGGTAACCAACAAACATGAGCAGGGTAACCAACAAACATGAGCAGAGTAACCAACAAACATGAGCAGGGTAACCAACAAACATGAGCAGAGTAACCAACAAACATGAGCAGGGTAACCAACAAACATGAGCAGAGTAACCAACAAACATGAGCAGGGTAACCAACAAACATGAGCAGAGTAACCAACAAACATGAGCAGGGTAACCAACAAACATGAGCAGAGTAACCAACAAACATGAGCAGGGTCACCAACAAACATGAGCAGAGTAACCAACAAACATGAGCAGGGTCACCAACAAACATGAGCAGAGTAACCAACAAACATGAGCAGGGTCACCAACAAACATGAGCAGGGTCACCAACAAACATGAGCAGAGTAACCAACAAACATGAGCAGGGTCACCAACAAACATGAGCAGGGTCACCAACAAACATGAGCAGAGTAACCAACAAACATGAGCAGGGTCACCAACAAACATGAGCAGGGTCACCAACAAACATGAGCAGGGTAACCAACAAACATGAGCAGAGTAACCAACAAACATGAGCAGAGTAACCAACAAACATGAGCAGGGTCACCAACAAACATGAGCAGGGTCACCAACAAACATGAGCAGGGTAACCAACAAACATGAGCAGAGTAACCAACAAACATGAGCAGAGTAACCAACAAACATGAGCAGAGTAACCAACAAACATGAGCAGGGTCACCAACAAACATGAGCAGGGTCACCAACAAACATGAGCAGGGTCACCAACAAACATGAGCAGGGTAACCAACAAACATGAGCAGGGTCACCAACAAACATGAGCAGAGTAACCAACAAACATGAGCAGGGTCACCAACAAACATGAGCAGGGTCACCAACAAACATGAGCAGGGTCACCAACAAACATGAGCAGGGTCACCAACAAACATGAGCAGAGTAACCAACAAACATGAGCAGGGTCACCAACAAACATGAGCAGGGTCACCAACAAACATGAGCAGGGTAACCAACAAACATGAGCAGAGTAACCAACAAACATGAGCAGAGTAACCAACAAACATGAGCAGGGTCACCAACAAACATGAGCAGGGTCACCAACAAACATGAGCAGGGTAACCAACAAACATGAGCAGAGTAACCAACAAACATGAGCAGAGTAACCAACAAACATGAGCAGAGTAACCAACAAACATGAGCAGGGTCACCAACAAACATGAGCAGGGTCACCAACAAACATGAGCAGGGTAACCAACAAACATGAGCAGGGTCACCAACAAACATGAGCAGGGTCACCAACAAACATGAGCAGGGTCACCAACAAACATGAGCAGGGTCACCAACAAACATGAGCAGGGTCACCAACAAACATGAGCAGGGTCACCAACAAACATGAGCAGGGTCACCAACAAACATGAGCAGGGTAACCAACAAACATGAGCAGAGTAACCAACACACACTAGAAAGCTAACCAACATGAAGGGCCACAGAAAAACCAGGTTAGACAAACTCGAGCCCTGAAGTGTGAAGTACAATACAATGGAATCTTGACTTGCGAGTTTAATCCGTTCCAGGAGCTAGCTCCTAACTCAATTTACACGTACATTAAATTAATTTTCCTAATTTAAATTAACTGAAAAGCCATTAATCCATTCCTGCACTCTGGAGAGATAAGAAAATGTATACTTGAATATGGCGCTATTATCAACTGTACGGCTTATTTATCTATCAATTCATCTAATATGACATAATAAACAATACAATTAACACAAACACGATATATACTCTAGAATGAATAAAATAGGCCATAATACAGTGGCAGAGGCAGCGGTGGAAGCATCCGCCATTTCCTGTCCATCTGTCACTATATAGTATCTTCCCATACTCTTATTGTAAGAGAAAACAGAGTATTTTTGAGGCTAACTGCAGTAGATCACTAGTTTTCTAAGGAAAACACTTAAAATATCATATATAAACACAATAAATTATAATACACTACAGAATGTAAAGAAATAATAAACTGTTTATATGAAGTGTATATGCACTTACACACTTGGAGCAGAGATGGTGGCGGAGGTTGAGTGTGGAGGAGGTCGAGTGTAGGTGAAGTTGAGGGTGGCAGATTCGCAGTGTGGCGTATGATGTTAGTGGCCCTGTAAACCTCCAACAACAACATTGTTTTGTTTCATCACTGAACTTAACTCATATTTGTTTTATCACTTAACTGATACAATTTCTTTTGTTAAATCACTGAACATAACTGATACAATTTGTTTTGTTTAACTTTTCACTTCTTTCACTTGTTCTTACTTTTCACTGATTTTTGGCTATTTCTTCACACTTTCCTCTGCAGGGCATTTCAATAAAAACCTGTCCAAGGTAGTTTGTTTCAGCCTCCCTTTCAGTATGTTTCAGAAATGAGTTAGGCAAGTGTCATTAAATAGCCTTTATTGACTCCTGCTGCTTTAGTATCATACATATAGTAGATGTACTTCACTGGTATTGTCTGGCTAAATCCACAACTCGTGCACCTTGCTTATGTTTATCTATGATTTCATGCTTTAATTCCATGGAAATTATCATCTTTTTCTTCTCAGCACTGTCCTTTGCGCTTATTTTCTTAGGACCCATAGTTAGAAAAGCAAAATTTGACCAAATGACTGTCAAAAATGTAAGCAAAGCAGGAGAGAACTGCTCCCACAGCTATGTAAACATGTGTACTGCTTACAGGATGTTTTGGAATCAGCTGTGCCAACTAGCGGCAGCAATCTCAATTATTACGTACGTACTATGTACATAATACGTACGTAAAGGACAGTGCTGAGAAGAAAAAGAGGATGATTTCCATGGAATTAAAGCATGAAATCATAAACAAGAGAGATGTCCAGGTTTTGGGTTGAGGGGGAAGCTGGCTCATAACCCAGCAAAAAATCGACCAATTGACGGCTCGTATCTCAAAAAACTCATACATTGGGACACTCCTAAGACAAGGTTCCATTGTAACTGCACTGAAGGATGGACGAGGATGTTTCAATTAGGTACATTGTCATGTCTGCCTACAACTGGCAAGACAAGTAGTTTAATGAACAATGGTGAAAGTATTACCTCCTTTGGGTTACCCTCCCTTACCTGGAGTATACCTACAAAGGGATTCAGGGATCAACGCACTCACGGTCCAGTCCATAACCAGGCCTAGTGGTGGATAAGGGTCTGATCAACCAGGCTGTTACCGCTGGCCACATGTACACCAACAAATGAACCACAGCCCGGCTGATCAGGTACTGACTAAGTGCCTGTCCAGCACGTTCTTGAAGATAGACAGGGGTCTACTGGTAATCCCGCTTATTTATGCTGGGAGGCATTGGTGGGAAACAAGTGATAATATTAAAAATTAAACCCTCAAGAAAAAAGTGTACAACCTGCAAGCTAACAGTAACAGTACATTAAAGATTCCTAACACTCGCAAGTAAAGCACCTGTATAAACAAGACACCAAAAACATGGAACTGCCCACCACATCTAAAACTTGGACAACAATATTCAAAATTAATTGTAATGACAAGCTTGCCTACACTTTCCCCAGGGTCACCAATGGACACAATCCAAATTAACTTGTTATTCAAATAGCTGATTTGCCAGAAGTGCAAAAACATTACAATTCAAATATTCCACCAAATTGTAGCATCAACCCCACCCCTTCCCTTCATATTATAGTCACTATACTTCTCACCTCCAGGTTCAACTTCAGCTCACCAACTTTCCTGATTTCCTTCATTAATGTTACCCTCTTCATGCCATGCTAAATCCCTAAAACCAGTAATCTCCATTTACCTCAATCTAATGCACATGCACACACTTACTGGATGTTCATGCTCCTAACATAACCACTTTCACAACCCTAAAACCCTACCCCACCTTTCTTTCACCTCGAATATACACTGCCTTTGTCATCCCATTCTGCTCCATCTTCTTTAAATGCCAAAACTACATGAAATCTGCCTTCTGAACATTATCTTTTATAACAACAAAGTCTCTTCTAATTTCTATGCTGAATTAGGGATAGGACGATGCTAAAAGTTTAGCTGATACAGACTTAGTTTTAGACCAACACCAAAACCATCAAAATTAGCTGATACCCAGATACCAGCACCAATAACAATACCATTAAGTCAGCCAACACCAATACTGATACCATCAAAATCAGTCAATAATGGCAATACCAAAACTGACACATACCTACTCAACATTTTTTGCATAATATTCACACCACACAATGCTGTCAGACAGGATATTGCCTCCTTACTGCAATGAATAATAATTTATTTCAGCATGATACAATGTTTGTACACAGATGGGTGACATTTAGTTATACATGCATAAAGCCCAGTTATGCAGAGCATTTCAGGCAAACTTAAGTAACTCAAAACTGCAGTGGCAATAACTTGAAATGCCTCACACCCATACAAAAAAGACTGGTAGCACACAACTTTAATAAAGCACATACCTCTTTTCTTATACCTTCATAGATAAATTACTTTCTCTTGACAAACACCTCGACACTACTTACTGTATAATTTTTCCCTTATCTATTTAATGGTTCACCTAGTCTTTGATAGACCCATCTGCCAACACATCCACTCATGTAAATCCAAATGCATTTTCTTCCACAGTTAATCCAATAAGGGGATAAGAGCATGCATTGTGTTAATTTCCTCCTTGTAAACATTCCCAAATTTGTACATTAACCAGTACAACTATTCAATTTTTCTTACAAGAACTGTCTTTGGCTCAATGTAATAGTCAACTCCCATTTTGAATTATTCATTACTTTTCAATCACCTCACCCAACATCCTACAATTAATATAGCTGGAATTACAAAACACTATAGAATATCAAAAGGATTCTGAAAATTATGCTATACAGGTCAGTTTTACAATATCCTTCGCATGTTAACATTAAAATGCTAACTGCAACCAACTAAAACAAATATGGCACTGTAATACAGTGTCAATCACAAAAAGTAGATGAAACAAAATACAAATTCGAAGACATACCTTTGAATGGCCCAGACTTTCAAGATGAAATATGACAATTTTAAATGTTTTTGCTTTCACATGAAAGAACCACATACAAGAAAATGAAAATACAGTGGACCCCTGCTTTACGATCACCTCCCAATGCGACCAATTATGTAAGTGCGTTTGTACGTGTATGTTTGGGGGTCTGAAATGGACTAATCTAATTCACAATATTCCTTATGGGAACAAATTCGGTCAGTACTAGCACCTGAACATACTTCTGGAATGAAAAAATATCGTAAACCGGGGGTCCACTGTACAAGAAAATTTAAAACTTCAGCATCTTTAACAGCAAAAACTACCAATACAGTACAAAGTTTTCCTCCACTAAATATATAATAGAATACTAGAATGTGATCCAAGGAGTATTGGAAAGCATATTAGTTTTATGATGACCGAACAAAGGATGAACATTGCTGCTGCTGCTGTTGCTATACCTAAAAGCTGATGAATCCACAATATGTGAGGAGCACAAAGTTCACGAACAGTGCAGCATATATCAGCCAATATACCAGATGACTCGCCAGTCGTTTAACCCTTAAACTGTCCGAACGTATATATATGTTTTTTCAACATTTCAATGTAAAAAAACATTTTTTTTGTTTTACATTTGAAAGCGTGTAAAAAACTTTTTTTTTTTTTTATATTTGAAAATATGTAAAAAAAAACATAGATCTACTTTTGGAGCACTACACACGTGAACATAGATCAATGTTTGGACAGTTTAAGGGTTAAGGTCTACCCTGCTTATCTATACAAAAAACAATCTCACCTAGTCTCATGCCCATGACCTGTTCTTCCATATGCATTGAACATGAAACCCTCGCCACCACAATGCAAAGATTACCTGGTGTTCAAGAGTGCATCCACAACGATGCCTAAACAGATGGGAATGAATCATTTATGAATAAAGAGCTTGACCTTTTATTACTGGATGAACTAAAGAGGATGTGACAAAATATTTAACCCTTTAACTGTCGCAACCCCCAATCCTGAGGTGTCTCCTGGTGTCGCAAAATTTAAAAAAAAAAAATATTTTTTCTTATGATATGACAGAGAATCTTTTCCCGATTGTGATGACACCAAAAAAAACGAAATTTGATGGAAAACTGACAGAATTATGCTCTCACAAAGTTAGCAACCTCGGCGCTGTTTACAAATCGGCGATTTTGCCCACTTTGAGCCCTATTTTCGGCTAATTCCATTGTTCCAGTCGCCCAAACTCATAGCTATTTCTTTAGAACTCCATTTTTTCTATCGATTGAGCACAAGAAACTGCCCATTTACCAATTTCAACTACCTAATAATGTGGTCAGAAATTTGCAATTTGGCCAATTTCACGAAAACTAAAAAATATGACAATTTCAAAATAAGGTCCAGAATGAACAATGCAGACATTCCTGGCTCTAAAATAACATTTTCTTTGTTCATCAGTCATGTCTCCAGGCCCCTCTGATATTACTCTTGCTTTCTATTTTGAATTTTTATTCAAACAAAAAATAGAAGACTTACTATTATGCAGACTACTGCAATACTGTAATAATTGTATAAATAACATCAACCCATTCATGACTGCATATTAGAATGGCTAGTTGGACATTTATTGGACAATGGCATCATTTGTTTACTTTTGAACATTGGCAAAAATCAAACATTTCCCCTACTTTGAGCTCCATTTCTAGGTTCTTTTTATAGTAAAATCAATCAAAATCACCTCTATTTCTATAATATGTTTTCCATTATATCAATTGAGACCAAGAAAACGAGAACACAACCATAAATACTATACGAAAATAGACCACAAAGTCGGCATTTTAATTAAAAAAACGGTCGGAGTTTTTTTTTCTCATTATGCACTGCGTGCTCCAGGATTTTTTTTATATGGTGCACACTGACAACACAGACCCATTCTCTCACATGTGGGCCTACCAGCTTTCTCCTGCTTGATTTGAAGCCGCTAGAATTTGAGTATATATACGTCAAACAAGGTACCTCGTAAGACGTATATATATACGGCCGCGACAGTCAAAGGGTTAAACCTAAATTAAACAAGAGCAAGCTGATAGTGACTGCATTTTTTTTTTTTTAACAAGTCGGCCGTCTCCCACTGAGGCAGGGTGACCCAAAAAAGAAAGAAAATCCCAAAAAAGAGAATACTTTCATCATCATTCAACACTTTCACCTCACTCACACATAATCACTGTTTTTGTAGAGGTGCTCAGAACACAACAGTTTAGAAGCATATATCATACACAAAAGATTCACAAGGATATAAAAATTTTTAACTTTTATGCACCATGGAACTGAAAATGAGCTGAAGACTACAGTGGTTAAAAAAATAAACCTGGCAGAATAGCTCACATCAGTTTTTCTAGGTATTATAGACTAGGTGCTCCAGGAAATGTAGGTTTGAGCTCCATGGTGAACAACTATTAGTAGCTGGAAACAATATACATGTATATTTAAAAAATAAGGTGTGTGTTGTACAGCCTCTGGATACAGGTCCTCAACAAGAACCTCTCCAAAACCCATTGCACAACTGCTGACTCGTTAGGAAAGGTACACATAACCTAAACTATTATTTCAGTCAATTTATCCAAAATTCAACTTGATTAAGGTTTACACCACTCATGGTCCACAAAGAAATGGTGCTGTAAATATGTACAAAATCAAGGTCAAAAAAAGTGAGTCATACACAAATAACCCGCACATAAAAGAGAAGCTTACGACGACGTTTCGGTCTGACTTGGAGGTTCAAGGCATCAAGAGTTAAGTGTCAAAAAGCAGGGAAGCATTGCAGCAGACTTAAACATCAGTGCCTCCAGTCACATTCACTTCCTTCCTACTGCCTCCCTCAATTCTGATACCAAATCTTTCACTGCTGTTATTTTTTAACACTAATGAATTTAAACACAATGCCCCCCACTCTCCTTCCAAAGTTGATTAATATTACTGCTACCCCTACTTTACCTCTAATACTTTCAGATATACCCAATTGAATCCCATTTACTCCAAAATTCTCCCACCCCTCTTTAACCCTTAAATAGTCCAAACGGATATATACGTTTTTTCAACATCTTAAAGTATGTAAAAAAATGTAGATCTTTTTTTGTTTTACATTTGAAAACGTGTAAAAAAAAACTTTTATCTACATTTTTTTTTGTTACATTTGAAAATATGTAAAAAAAAGATCTACTTTTGTAGCACTACGAATTTGAACGTCAATCTCTTTGGACCATTTAAAGGTTAATAATTGATACAAATCAATTCTTCATCTGCAACAAACCCACACAGTCCAAAAGCCCAGTTTTACTAAAAGATTTCAGTTTCCCTTTAGCAGTGAGACATAAGGGGTTACTAGTCATTTCACTTACCTTTGAAGAACCATTGCTTACAGAGGAAGAATTCTACCCCACTTTCCCATAAAATTTCAAGTAAACACTACAAGAAGAACTTAATCAGAAAAACTCAGATAAGAGTGTATACACTTGCATATATAGTAGTACCTTGGTATTTAAACTTAATTCATTCCAGAAGGCTGTTCAAGTGCCAATATTTTCAAGTACCGAACAAATTTTTCCCATAAGGAATAATAATTTTTCATCTCTACTGCGGCTAGCCAATTTTCTTTTTGGTTGGCCGTTAACACTAATCTTCTTAGGCCCCATGGTGACTTATTTAAACAAACACATATATACAGTAAGGCCCCGCTTTACAGCGTTTCGCCTTACGGCGTTCCACTAATACGGCGATGTCAAATTATGACCAAAATTTGCTGTACGGCAAGCAGTCTTTCAAATATGGCGCCCCCCCACTCGGTTTGTTTACATTTTCCGTGACCACATCTATTATGTCAGGAAACTTTCCAAAATTTCAAGTGTTTTAAAGTTACTGCATATTTTATATGCACTCTGATAATTATACTTATGTGTACCTGTACCTAAATATACTTACACACTGTGCTGGTGTGCAGGTACACATTAAAATCGCTAAGTCTCTCTCTACTCATGATGCCAATACTAAGTAATAATCATCACTCTTGGGCACACTAAATGTCTTATTTTACATCAATATAGGCATTTTCATTAATCCATCTATGATATTTTCCTCAAAATTATATATGAAACCCATTACATAGCATATAAACAAGATACGTACACTCAGAATAAAAATTGATGTAAATATGAGATTTGTTTACAAAGCAGCTGTGTAGGTAGTGTCGGAAGAATTACGTTTTCTCTAGTCAAACTGGGGAATAACTGTAGAAAAATGTTTTTTGTATGCCTTTACTCTATGTATAGCAATTCACGACCCTTGTGGGTTTAGTGCTTTTTATTATAAATAATAATAATAATACTATAATAATATTATTATATTATTATTATTATTATTATTATTATTATTATTAGTGTTGGAGTGGTTGGTACTTTTGTTTAATAAATGTATGAAAGAGGGGAAGGTACGTAGGGATTGGCAGAGAGCATGTATAGTCCCTTTATATAAAGGGAAAGGGGACAAAAGAGATTATAAAAATTATAGAGGAATAAGTTTACTGAGTATACCAGGAAAAGTGTACGGTAGAGTTATAATTGAAAGAATTAGAGGTAAGACAGAATGGAGGATTGCGGATGAGCAAGGAGGTTTCAGAGTGGGTAGGGGATGTGTAGATCAAGTGTTTACATTGAAGCATATATCTGAACAGTATTTAGATAAAGGTAGGGAAGTTTTTATTGCATTTATGGATTTAGAAAAGGTATATGATAGAGTGGATAGGGAAGCAATGTGACAGATGTTGCAAGTATATGGAATAGGTGGTAAGTTACTAAATACTGTAAAGAGTTTTTATGAGGATAGCGAGGCTCAGGTTAGGGTGTGTAGAAGAGAGGGAGACTACTTCCCGGTAAAAGTAGGTCTTAGACAGGGATGTGTAATGTCACCATGGTTGTTTAATATATTTATAGATGGGGTTGTAAAAGAAGTAAATGCTAGGGTGTTCGGGAGAGGGGTGGGATTAAATTATGGGGAATCAAATTCAAAATGGGAATTAACACAGTTACTTTTTGCTGATGATACTGTGCTTATGGGAGATTCTAAAGAAAAACTGCAAAGGTTAGTGGATGAGTTTGGGAATGTGTGTAAAGGTAGAAAGTTGAAAGTGAACATAGAAAAGAGTAAGGTGATGAGGGTATCAAATGATTTAGATAAAGAAAAATTGGATATCAAATTGGGGAGGAGGAGTATGGAAGAAGTAAATGTTTTCAGATACTTGGGAGTTGACGTGTCGGCGGATGGATTTATGAAGGATGAGGTTAATCATAGAATTGATGAGGGAAAAAAGGTGAGTGGTGCATTGAGGTATATGTGGAGTCAAAAAACATTATCTATGGAGGCAAAGAAGGGAATGTATGAAAGTACAGCGGTACCAACATTCTTATATGGGTGTGAAGCTTGGGTTGAAATGCAGCAGCAAGGAGACGGTTGGAGGCAGTGATGTCCTGTCTAAGGGCAATGTGTGGTGTAAATATTATGCAGAAAATTCGGAGTGTGGAAATTAGGAAAAGGTGTGGAGTTAATAAAAGTATTAGTCAGAGGGCAGAAGAGGGGTTGTTGAGGTGGTTTGGTCATTTAGAGAGAATGGATCAAAGTAGAATGACATGGAAAGCATATAAATCTATAGGGGAAGGAAGGCGAGGTAGGGGTCGTCCTCGAAAGGGTTGGAGAGAGGGGGTAAAGGAGGTTTTGTGGGCAAGGGGCTTGGACTTCCAGCAAGCGTGCGTGAGCGTGTTAGATAGGAGTGAATGGAGACGAATGGTACTTGGGACCTGACGATCTGTTGGAGTGTGAGCAGGGTAATATTTAGTGAAGGGATTCAGGGAAACCGGTTATTTTCATATAGTCGGACTTGAGTCCTGGAAATGGGAAGTACAATGCCTGCACTTTAAAGGAGGGGTTTGGGATATTGGCAGTTTGGAGGGATATGTTGTGTATCTTTATACGTATATGCTTCTAAACTGTTGTATTCTGAGCACCTTCATTATCTTATCTTATCTTCATTCACTCTAAAAATGGTGTGTTGCTGTTTGTTTATTCTGAACTAACTTGTACAACTTGTACACAATGTAAGAGTATTTGTATTGTGAGGTAATTATTAAAATAAAAAAATATTGAGGTAAATGTTTTACGAACTCTTACAAATGGACGTGAATGAACTAAAAGTAGACATATTAATACGCATTTATCTCGCCTGACCAAGTGATCATCTACTACCTGTTCAGTTTGTGTTCTTACATTGTCTCAACTCTGTATCTCGTTCTCTCTCTCGTTTACTCTTTCGTTAACTAGTTGGCTCTCACTGACGATGGCGTCTATGATTAGCTGTAATAAAAAGAGAAGTCATAAGCCTCTTGCTTTAAGTGCCAAGTTAGAGGATGATGGTATGCCTTTCTGATTTTATTCAATAAACACTCTGCCACTCACCTCTCACACATTAATATTAATATTTTAAGGTAAGTAATAAGTGTACTGTGTGTGTATCTTACCTTTTGTGTTTTTAATGCCTATTTCTATTGCTAACTTGTTAGGTAAGACACACATGCAACAGTTAGGTATCTTTATTTCGAAATGTTTCGCCTACACAGTAGGCTTCTTCAGTCGAGTACAGAAAAGTTGATAGAAGCAGAAGATACTTGAAGACTATGTAAAGGTGATGGACTAATTACATAGTCTTCAAGTATCTTCTGCTTCTATCAACTTTTCTGTACTCAACTGAAAAAGCCTGCTGTGTAGGCGAAACGTTTCGAAATAAAGATACCTAACTGTTGCATGTGTGTCTTACCTAACAACCTATCGGTATTTTATACCATTTTAATATTGCTAACTTAATATAAGTTAGTGTAAACTTGTTGTCTGGCATTTATTGCATATTTTATATGTGCTCTGATAATAATACATGTGGAGCTGTGTGGTAGCCGGGTGGAGGAACAACATTACGTTTTCTCTGCTCAGCCATCAGAGAAAACGTGTATGAATCTGCGTTTGGCCCAGCCACTCCCTCACTCCACTTCTGTTTACAATTTTCGGCATGAATTATTCATTACTTCTACCTTCGTTTATGATGGCATCTGAAGGTAGTTGTTAGAAATGATTAAATTCAGTGAACAAGGCATGTCAATGTTAATAATATGGCTCTGGGCCACAGTGTAGGTAGCCGGTAGGTGTAGCCCAGGCGGGCTACACCTACCGGCTACCTACACTGACTTTCTACAAATAAATACTACTCGCCTCTCTTCCTATATTAAGACTACACACATTTTAAGGTAAATAATGAGTGTACTGTATGTGTATTTTACCTCTCTGGGATGTTTTAAATATCGTATATTAAGTATGAGAGGGGGACCCAGTGCTACCTGCACCTGGGCTACCTGCACCTGACTTCCTACAAATAAGTACCACTCACCTCTCTCTCTACATTAAGATTACAAATACTTTAAGATAAGTAGTGAATTTACTGTGACTATTTTACTTTGTGTGTTTTTAATGCCTAGTTCTATTACTAACCTAATATAATTTAGGGTAAACTTGTTGTCGGGCATTTATATGCATTTATAAATGGAAAAAAAATGGCGTTCTGCCTTCCCGCGATGTCTGCTTTCTGGCGACAGCCTGGAACCTAACCCGCTGTATAAGTGGGGCCCTACTGTATATATATAAAAAAAAAGTGAGGAAACAAAATAGTTTATAGCGAAGTTCAGCGGAGTTTTGCATTGAGCGACAGCTGTGAGGAAACTGATGCACACTGTTTGGTTGAGAGCTGAGCAAATGGTCGACTGCCGAGCAATTTTTTTTTTTTTTACCAGTGTGTGAATGCCGAATTGTTCAAGTTGGGAGCTGTTAGAGTACCGAGGTACTACTGTGTATGTACATATACATACACGTAGCATGTAATGGGTGTTAGTACAGGTTGACCATCACTAATCCAGCATCATCGGGACCTGTAGGGTGCCGGATTAGTGATTATGCAGATTACAAAGTGCTTAGATTAGAAAACACCAATGGCGATATTTATGCACTGGCAATTTCACCTACTTTATGCCCTATTTTTGACCTAATCTAATGTTTCAGCCTACCAAGCTTGGCCATTTCACTAGTATTCCTTCTATTCTGTTGAGTGAGTACAGGAAACTGTCCATTTACTTATTTCAACTACCCAATAAAATGGTCAGAAATCAGTAATTAGGCCAATTTCACACAAATTTCAAGAGATGTCAATTTCAAAATAGGGTCAAGAATAAACAATGCAGAAATTCCTGGCACTAAAATAACTTTCTCTGTTCATTAGTCATGTCTCCAGGCCCTTCTTACATTACACTTGCTTTCCATTTTGAATTTTTATTCACAAAAAAAAAAAAAAAAAAATTACTGTTATGCAGACTACTGCATTGTAATAATTGTATAAATAATGTCAACCCATTCATGACTGCATATTAGTGACCAGTTGGACACACATTAGAGTGACCAGTTGGACACACATTAGAGTGACCAGTTGGACACACATTAGTGACCAGTTGGACACACATTAGTGACCAGTTGGACACACATTAGAGTGACCAGTTGGACACACATTAGAGTGACCAGTTGGACACACATTAGAGTGACCAGTTGGACACACAGAGTGACCAGTTGGACACACATTAGAGTGACCAGTTGGACACACATTAGAGTGACCAGTTGGACACACATTAGAGTGACCAGTTGGACACACATTAGAGTGACCAGTTGGACACACATTAGAGTGACCAGTTGGACACACATTAGAGTGACCAGTTGGACACACATTAGAGTGACCAGTTGGACACACATTAGAGTGACCAGTTGGACACACATTAGAGTGACCAGTTGGACACACATTAGAGTGACCAGTTGGACACACATTAGAGTGACCAGTTGGACACACATTAGAGTGACCAGTTGGACACACATTAGAGTGACCAGTTGGACACACATTAGAGTGACCAGTTGGACACACATTAGAGTGACCAGTTGGACACACATTAGAGTGACCAGTTGGACACACATTAGAGTGACCAGTTGGATACACATTAGAGTGACCAGTTGGACACACATTAGAGTGACCAGTTGGACACACATTAGAGTGACCAGTTGGATACACATTGGATGGTTACAATTTGTTTACTTGAACACTGGCAAAAATTCAACATTTCTGCTACTCTGAGCTCAATTTTAAGGTACATACTTTCTGGTGTGAAATCAATCAAAATTATATCTATTTCTATAACATATCTTCCATTCCATCAAATGAGACAAAAAAACGAGAATACAAACATACAAACCATACAAAAATGCACAGCAAAGTCGCTATTTCACACCAAAAGCCCGGTTGCTGTTTTTTTCTCATTATGCACTGCGTGCTGCAGGATTTTTTTTATATAGTGCACACTTACCACAGACCTATTCTCTCATATGTAGGCCCAAATTTACCAGTCATGGCTTTTCTGAGGGAGCCGAGCTCATGGCGACCGACAGTGGCTTCAAAGCTACCTCATCTTTTATGGACAATGTACGGTGTACACCTGCCATCCGACTTACGACCGAGTTCGGTTCCGAGAAACCGGTCATAAGTCGAACTTTACTACTGAATATCAACAAAACATTTTTGTAATGACTATTTTATTGTTTTATTTTGGTATTTCATGTTTTACTTTACTTTTTATGTTGTTAGTACTGTATTTTATACTGTAAGGTTTAGGATAAACACTGTGTACAACACAAATAGTTGTTTATTTCCCAGAAATTTGGCATAAAAAACACGGTCGTAAGTCGAGTGGTCGTAAGTCGAGCAGGTCGTAAGTCGGATGGTAGGTGTATGTGCTTTACACAATGAGAAGCATTTCTTTTATTCACTTAAACCATGGCTAAGGCTAAAAGTGACCAGGTTATAACAATAAATGGAGGAAAAAAAAACTGAATGACTTATGCAGCAAATAGTGCCACCAAACAGTAGAAGCAGGTTAGTGTGGCAATCCCGGAAATTTTAAATTATGCTACCCGAAATTACTGATGGAACCAGATTACTAATTGCCAGATTAGTGATGGCCAACCTGTACCAAGATTTAACCATTATCAAGTGTTCATAAGATAGAAAAAGACACCAGCAATCCAAATAGTGCAAAACAATTAACCCATTTCCATTTCAGAAGTTTACACAATGGCATAAGTTTTTTTTTTTTATGGGAGGCAGGGGGGATGGGTCTACAGAACAATAATTTTCCCATGTTCTCTATACTCCCTTTACCACTAAATTAGATCACACTAATTTTCAGGCATGTATTCCATGTATTACTTGGGGCTCTACTGTATAATGCTTCAACCTTTCACAACCTCAGTCATCAGTAGATGCACTCTCACCACTAAATTTTGTTAATTACACTTTTTAAATCTTTCCAACTGTCTAGCACTAAACATACCATTGTGATGGTTCTTTTATCTCAGTTTTGAGTTTTCCTCTCAATCCACATATTCAGGAATTTTTCATTATTTGATTATTGGCCACATTGACATTCTTTTCAATTGTTCACAGTCTGTACATGTTGCACAAGCTCTTATTTTATGCTCATCATTTCTAATGTAATTTTTTTTTTTTTTTTTTTCCCCCAACAAATCGGTCGTCTCCCACCGAGGCAGGGTGACCCAAAAAAAAGAAAGAAAATCCCCAAAAAGAAAATACTTTAATCATCATTCAACACTTTCTAATGTAATATACGTCAATATTCCACAAAAGCACGAGCAGCCTAGGTCATATGTGGACCACTTCAGGTTATCTAAAACCTCCATTATCTTAATACCTTCTTAGATTCATGATCGTCTTATCTCCAGCATTATTAGTATACCTCTTGGTTTCCAGAAAAAGCGAGCTTATAAACGTCCAAAATCGTTTTAACATCACAAAGTGTATGAGGAAGTGTATACTCCCAGAAAACAACTGTATATGGCATAAGTGGCAATGGGAGAGGGAAAATATTTGTCCCCTAAATAATGTTCTCAACTTATATACTACCTAAGTTGGTTTATAAAGGATAATTTCTAAAGCTTATAGAACCCAGACTCTGGATCTAATTTGATACTGTGGAAACCTATTGTGCAGTACCAATAGTTCTTGTGTTAGCTTATTTTTTCAATATATGTGGCACAAAGGTTTTCTTCACATCAAACACTTTTCCTACACTTTCTGAACAGTACTACAGGATAATCCCACAACAGTCATTTCATGAGCTAACTGTATTTATACACACCTATTAATTTACAGTATTTTAATTGCAACTAAAGTGCAATTACCATATTTTCCAGCATATAAAGCACATGACATTAATATCAAAAGGGTAAATCAGTAATCGTATTCAAGGGCTAATTATCCCCTTACTTTACTATAAAGCATAGCACGAGAGCAAGGTGATGAGAGTATATAAAAAAATATAGGCAATGAAAGATTGAATATCAGATTGGAAGGAGAGAGTATGGAGCAAGTTAATGTATTCAGATATTTGAGAGTGGATCTGTTGGCAGATGGGTCCAAAAGATGGGGACCTATATGACTGACAAAGAAAAAAGGTGAGTGGTGCAGAGGTTTGTGTAAATAAAAACCTTATCCAAGAAAAAAAAAAAATTAGTGTACCAACACTGTTGTATTGATGCAAAGCATTTTAAAGGTTGCAGAAAGGAGACTGGAAGTAAGAGATATCATGTTTGAAACCAATGTGTGTTGTGATTATTTTGGAGAGAATTTGGAGTTTGAAAATTAGGCGGTGGTGTGGAGTTACCAAAAGTATTATTCAGAGGGCAGAGGATAGGTGTTTGTGGTGGTTAGGACATTTGGAGGGAGAAAAATAGGATGAGGAGGAGGGTGTAAAAATCTAGTTTGGGGAGGAGAAGGATGGGTAGGGATCATCCTAGAAAAGGTTTGAGGGAAGAGGTAAAGGAGATTTTGAGTGCAAAGGGCTTTAACACCCATCAGGCTTGTGCAAGTGTTAGATATGAACAAGTGGTTTTTATGATTTGATTTGCTGTTCGAATGTGAGAAAGGTCAAGTTTATGAAGGAATTCAGGGAGGCCAGTTAGTCAGACTCGAGTCCTGGAGGTGGAAAGTACAGTGACCACTCTGAAGGAGGGGTGGGGATGCTGCAGTTTGGAGGGTCTTCTGAAATGTGTTGTCAGTGCCCTTCTGGTAAAGCAATGACTGAATAAGTGACAACTAAAGTTTTCTTTGTTGAGTCACCCTACCTTAGTGGAAGATTTAAAATTTACCCACAAATTTTTTAGGAAACTAGACAGAATCAGTACATGTTCAAGCATAAAGCTGGGCTGGTTGTCAATTATACCAAGCTAGCATATTAATAAAGAAAGAAAAAATGAGTAGTACCTCCTCTTCAAGCTGCTCTGTCTTACACTTGTAAGATTCCATTTTCTCCTGGTAACCTCGGCCTTCCACCACCACTTCGTCAAGCTGCACTTGGAGTTCAGCAATTAAATCATCTTTTATAAGTATGGAAGCTTCCAGGTTATCACGCAGTTGTGTTAGATGATCAATGGTTTCCCTCAGAATTTGCACATCATTCTCAGAAAGGGACTGGTTTTCTGCAGATGCCTAGGAACAAGAAAATGGGTTGTAAAATAACAAAAGAGTTAATTCACCTGTTATCAGTTCAGGTATTCTGAAGCCATAAACTCCAGCTTATTCCAAGAAATTTATAAAAAGTTCTGAATACTGTAGAACTACCCTAAAATCTATGTTAGAAACCTCACTGACATATATGCTTCATGTTCTAAAAATAAATACAGCTCATATATGAATGATATAGAAATAATGAAATGTTAATTCATACATATACAGTAAATGGATAGACAGCCATGCATCAAATATATTACACCGAGTTTATTGGGGATTAGACAGGAATAATTACCTGGTGCTTCTCAATTATCATGATGAAACGTACCAAGGTTCCGAGTAGAAACTGCTACAAAAATTTGAGTAGATCTAAACTATTCCCCCAGATTAAACAAATTCAATGTTTGAGATTAACCATTGGCTGCAATACTACTTAATGCTTTGACCGTTTCGGTCCTATATATACATTTTACAAGCCAGTGTTTTTGATGCATTTATACTCCAAAAATTCTAGTGGCTTCTAATCAAGTGGAAGAAAGCTGGTAGGCCCACATGTGAGAGAATGGGTCTGTGTGGTCAGTGTGCGCAGTATAAAAAAAATCCTGCAGCATGTAGTGCATGAGGAAAAAAACTAACCACATTTTTGGATTAAAAAGCTGACTTTGAGGTGTATTTTAGTATAGTATTAATGGTTGTATTCTCATTTTCTTCATCTCACTTGATAGAATGGACGACATATTACAGAAATAGAGATGATTTTGATTCGTTTCATGATGAAAACGACCTTAAAATTGAGCTCAAAGTAGCAGAAATATTCAATTTTTGCCGAGGTTCAAGAGTAAACAAGTTACGTAATTGTCCCACAAGTGTCCAACTAGCCATTCTAATATGCAGTCACGTATGCGTTGACATTTATACACTTACAGTGGAACCTCGTTTCTCGGCCACTTTGTTTATCAGACGATTCGTTTTTAGGCCGGTTTTTTTGGTGGAAATTTTGCTCTGTATTTTGGCCGTTCCCTTGTATATCAGCCATATTAGACATGTTAGCCCGCATCTCCAGCTGGGACACCAGGCTTTGGGAAGTCAGTCTCACTTTGTCCGCGAGTGAGCATATACTCCGCGCAGTCATCCAAACATTTCCTTAACCCTTTGGCTCTCGCAACCCCCAATCCTGAGGTATCTCCTGGTGTCGCAAAATTTAAAAAAAAAAAAATTACTTTTTCTCATGAAATGATAAGAGAATCTTTTCCCAATTGTAATGACACCAAAAAAAAACGAAATTTGATGGAAAACTGACGGAATTATGCTCTTGCGAAGTTAGCGACCTCGGCGCTGTTTACAAATCGGAGATTTCGCCCACTTTGAGCCCTATTTTCGGCTAATTCCATTGTTTCAGTCGCCCAAACTCATAGCTATTTCTCTAGAACTCCATTTTTTCTATCGATTGAGTACAAGAAACTGCCCATTTACCGATTTCAACTACCTAATAATGTGGTCAGAAATTTGCAATTTGGCCAATTTAAGGAAAATTAAAAAATATGACAATTTCAAAATAAGGTCCAGAATGAACAATGCAGACATTCTTGGCTCTAAAATAACATTTTCTTTGCTCATCAGTCATGTCTCCAAGCCCCTCTAATATTACTCTTGCTTTGTATTTTGAATTTTTATTCAAACAAAAAATAGAAGACTTACTATTATGCAGACTACTGCAATACTGTAATAATTGTATAAATAACATCAATCCATTCATGACTGCATATTAGAATGGCTAGTTGGACATTTATTGGACAATGGCATCATTTGTTTACTTTTGAACATTGGCAAAAATCAAGCATTTCCCCTACTTTGAGCTCCATTTCTAGGTTCTTTTTATAGTAAAATCAATCAAAATCACCTCTATTAATATAATATGTTTTCCATTCTATCAAATGAGACCAAGAAAACGAGAATACAACCATAAATACTATACGAAAATAGACCAGAAAGTTGGCATTTTAATTAAAAAAAACGGTTGGAGTTTTTTTTTTCTCATTATGCACTGCGTGCTCCAGGATTTTTTTTATATGGTGCACACTGACAACACAGACCCATTCTCTCACATGTGGGCCTACCAGCTTTCTCCTGCTTGATTTGAAGCTGCTAGAATTTATGAGTATATATACGTCAAACACAGTACCTCGTAAGACGTATATATAAGGCCGCGACAGTCAAAGGGTTAAAATCCATTGTTTTTCATGGTTTTTACTAAGTGTGACTGTGAAATAAGTCACCATGGGCCCCAAGAAATTTCCTAGTAAAGTTCCTTTGGTAAAGAAAGCGAGAAACACTATGGAATTTAAGAAGGAAGTAATAGAAAAACATGAGAGTGGTTTATGGGTGTTGGAACTTGCCAGGATATATGGCAAAAACAAATAAACAATCACTTCTATCCTGGCAAATAAAGAACAAATCAAGGAAGCTGATGTGGCAAAAGGGGTAAACCTGTTAACGAAAAAGGGATCACAAACTAATGAAGATGTGGAGTTATTATTTTTGTTGTGGATCAGGGAAAAACAGTTAGCGGGAGATAGCGTTTCAAAGACGATCATTTGTGAAAAGGCAAGGAAATTGCATGCAGATCTCTTATAGAAAATACCTGGTACTAGTGATGATGTTAATGAATTTATGGCCAGCAGAGGCTGGTTTGAGAGATATAAGAAGTGTAGTGGCATACACAGTGTTGTACGGCATGGAGAGGCAGCAAGTTCTGACAAACGTGCGGCTGAAAAATTTGTGCAGGAATTCAAGGGGTACATACAGATTGAAGAATTCCAACCCCAAAAAGTGTTCAATTGCAACAAAGCATGCCTCTTTTGGAAGAAAATGCCAAAGAGGACCTACATCACGCAGGAGGAAAAGGCACTACCAGGACACAAGCCTATGAAACACAGGCTAACCCTTTTGTGTTGTGATAATGCTAATGGGGATTTCAAAGTGAAGCCTTTACTGGTGTATCACTGAAAATCCCAGTGTGTTAAAGAAAATGTCAAGAGTAGATTGTGTGTGATGTGGAGGGCTAACAATACGACATGGGTCACAAGGCAAATTTTCATTGAGTATATAGTGTTTGGCCAGTGTGTGAAAAAATACCTCCAGGAAAATAAATTGCCACTCAAGTGCCTCCTGGTAATGGAGAATGCTCCTGCTCATCCTCCAAACTTTGTAGACCAATTGTCTAGAGATTTCGGTTTTATAACAGTGAAGTTCTTGCCTCCTAACACCACTCCTCTCATCCAGCCCATGGACCAGCAGGTCATTTCTAACTTCAAAAAACACAAAAGCAGTGTTTCAAAGGTGCTTTGAAATGGCCTCGGACACTGAATTGACCCTGAGTGTGTTCTGGAGGAATCATTTCAATATCTTGGAGACAACTGTGGCCAGATTGTGTCCTCGAAGGATTTTGAAGGGTTTGAAGCTGGCCTTGACCCTGTCGACCCTCTGGCTGTTGTGGAATCTATTGAGGTATTGGGGTAGTCCCTGGGGTTGAATGTGAATGGCGAGGATGTGGAAGAGTTGGAGGAGGACCACAGGGAAGAGCTAACCACTGAAGAGCTGCAACACCTTTAACTGGAACAGCAACAGACCACAGCTGAGGAACTTGCTTCAGAGGAGGGAGAGAGGGAAAAGGATGTGCCTTCTTCAGTGATTAAGGACATTTGTGCCAAGTATAATGAGGTGCAAAATTTTGCAAAAAAATATCACCCTGACCAAGCTGAAACAAGCCATATATGCAACATGTTCAGTGACAAAACCTTGCCCCATTTTAGGGAAATCTTAAAGAGACGCCAGAAACGGAGCACTCTGGACAGTTATTTTGTGCAACAGGGGATCCAGTGACTCAAGCTGGTCCTAATGGCATTAAAAGACAAAGAAAGGAAGTAACCCCAGAGAGGGACTTGTTACCTAAAGTCTTTATGGAGGGGCATTCCCCTTCCAAACAATAATCCAGTCCCCCTCACTCCTCCCTATCTTCCCTAAGCCAACAACAGTCTTCAATAAAGGCATGTAATAGTGATTTAAATGTTCATTTATTTTATTTAGTTCTCACTGTTTTGTGTAAGTAAAACTATAATCTTAAGGGAAACACTGCATCGAATTTCGGCCATGTCGAATTTAGGTCGACCTTCAGGAACAAATTACGGCCGAAAAATGAGGTTCCACTGTATTACAATAATGCAGTAGTCTACATAACAGTAAATCTTCTATTTTTTGTGTGAATAAAAATTCAAAATAGAAAGCAAGAGTAATATATAAGAGGAGCTGTAGACGTGACTGAATGTCTGCATTGTTCATTCTAGACCCTATTTTGAAATAAGCATCTTTTTTAATTTGCATAAATTTGGCCAAATTTCCAATTTCTGACCACTTTATTGGGTAGTTGAAATCAGTAAATGAGCAGTTTCTTGTACTCAGTCGATAGAACAAATGGATTTCTAAAGAAATAGCTGAGTTTGGTCGAGTGGAACAATGGAACTGGCTGAAAATAGGGCTCAAAGTGTGCAAAATTGCCGGTGTGTAAATAGCGCCGAGATCACTAACTTCAATAGAGCGTAATTACCTAAGTTTTCAATCAAATTTAGTACTTTTGGTGTCATTACCATCAGGAAAAGATCATCTATCATTTCATAAGAAAAAAAAATTTTTTTTTTAATTCTTTGACACTGAGAGCAAGTTTGTGAGCAGGGGTCTCGACAGTCAAAGGGTTAAAATAATCAAATTTGGTCTGTAAGGGAACCATCAACAAACATTCAAGTATCTCCAATGATAGAGTGTAAAGATTAACAAAACACTGGAATAAAAGCAAAAAAAAAAAAGTAAGTTACTCAACAGAATATTTACAAATTCACATGTACAACACCAAACTTGTATACAAACCTAAATTTAACCAACAAAATAAGAACTATTTCAGCATACACAAAAGTAATTTTTTTTTCTTAACATGTTGGCCATTTCCCACCGAGGTTGGATGACCAAAAAGAAAGAAAAAAACTTTCATCATCATCATTCAACGCTTTCACCATCACTCATACACAATCACTGCCTTTGCGAAGGCACTCAGATACGACAGTTTAGACGTCCCTAAAAACTGCCAATATCCTAAACCCCTCCTTTGAAGTGCAGACATTGTACTTCCCATTTCCAGGACTCAAGTCTGGCTAATTGGTTTCCCTGAATTCCTTCACAAGTCATTCTTTATTCCATTCTCTCTGAATGACCAAACCACCTCAACCCCTCTTCAGCCTTCTTACTTTTAATAACTCCACACCACCTAATTTCCACACTAAGAATTCTCTGCATAATATTTACACCACACGTTGCCCTTAGATACGACATCTCCACTGCCTCTAGCCGCCTCCTCCTCGCTGTAGCATTCATAACCCATGCTTCATACCCATATAAGTGTTGGTACCACTGTACAGTGGTACCCAGAGCTTCGTACACACAATTCATTCCAGAAGGCTGTTCGAGTGCCGCTACCAAACGAATTTGTTCCCACAACGAATAATGTAAATTAGATTAGCCTATTTCAGACCCCCAAAAATACAATTACAAAAGCACTTACATACTGTACATGTTCAAGTTGGGAGCAGTACGAAAAACTCAGGGTACTATTGTACTCTCATACATTCCCTTCTTTGCCTCCGTGGATAACACTTTTTGTCTCCACAGATACCCCAATGCACCACTCATCTTTTTTCCTTCAACAATTCTATGGTTAACCTCATCCTTCATAAACTCATCCACTGACAAGTCAACTCCCAAATATCTGAAAACATTCATTTCTACCATACTCCCTCCCTCCAATGTGATATCCAATTTTTCTTTATCCATATCATTTGATACCATCATCACCTTACTCTTATCTATGTTCACTTTCAGCTTTCTTCCTTTACACACCCTAAAATCTGAGGCCCGGTCACAGGCCTCAGATTGACCCCCAAAACCCTCTCCAGGTATACACCCTCCCAAACCATCCACTAACTTCGGCAACTTTTTTTCAGAATCTCCCAAAAGCATAGTATCATCAGCAAAAAGTAACTCAAATCCCATTTTATATTTGATTCCCCATAATTTAATCCCACCCCTCTCCTACACCCTAGCACTTACCTCTTACAAAATATAAAAGTAAATAAGGAAATAAAGAAGTAAATCTGAAAAATCTGTGCCAGGATCAGAGCCAACCCCTGCAACCACAATTTATTTTTTTCAACAAACCAGATTATATCCCACCTATGTAGGGTGACCTAAAAAGAAAACTAAAATTTTTTTATTTTTTTAAATTTAGTAATAACGACAAATATGTAAGTACATTATATATACAGCAACAACTTACCTTTAAGTGGTCCTGCTTGATGTTCAACCCTGAGCAATCATCACCGACAGAGACCAGTTGCTTGGGGTCTACCACATCTACATTTGACTGATGTTCATTTAACGCTTCACCCTCACACTGATTATCTAAAATATTAAATTATGAAAAATTTAACATTTCCTTTATTTTAGCACCTGAATTGCCCTACCTCAATGGGAGACTGTCAGCTTACTAAAATAAAATTAATTAAAAATCTACTCAACTATTACTTCCACAGCTACTCTACAATTTAGAAATAAAACTGCAAGTGGTTTTGGTCCACCGTATTACTGGATACATGCAAAAAGCTCGAAACCCAGTTTTCATACAGCGCCTGGAAAAATAGGATGCAGTCATATAGAGGACAGGTTCAATTTCTTGGATCAAGAATCCTTCAGAAAAATTAAGGAACCCTCACTGAGGGGAGGGTTGCTCCAGCCTAGATATTAAGGTACCCTGACTGAGGGGAGGGTTGCTCCAGCCTACATCATTAAGTTAACTTGGTGTTGGCGCATCAAAGCATAAAATGACATCTAAGTTTCATCTTCAAAATGTGTGAGAGTTTTAAAGTAGTCCAGTTACAGAACCAACACTCAAGTTAGTATCACTTTTTTGTCAGATTTAAGGTGGTGGTGGTTGTTGTTGTTGTTGTTGTTGTTGTTGTTGTTGTTGTTGTTGTTGTTGTGGTTGTGGTTGTGGTGGTTGTTGTGGTTGTTGTTGTTTTAGTTGTTACAATCAGCATATGTGCAAGTATTGATACAAGAAGAGTTTTAACATCCATCAACAAACAAATTAAAAAATTAACAAAAATTGGATTTGGCAACACTATTTTGCTATTAGTGACATACTGGCAATGCCAAATGTGTTTTACACACTACTGATGAAGCAATGCCAAATTAATTTTTGTAAGATGGCAACTACTGTAATATACATGTACCTTATTTTCATAGACCAAATAAACTTAGAAAGTTGGACATTTTCATTAAATATCTGCCCTTCACCCCCCCCCCATGCAAAAAATTGGGGGCTATTATGAAAATCATATTTCATAATAAAACATTCATTGTTGAATACTCACTGTGAATATAGTTTCAATCTGTTATCATTAATATTGGTAGGAAACACGTTAATAACTTCCTTTCAAGATACAGTGGACCCTCGAATTTTGTAATTAATCCGTTCCAGAGAGTCTGACGAAAGGCGAAATTTACAAATGGCGAAACCATTTTCCCCATAAAAAGTAACGTAAATCCAATTAGTCCGTTCCACAAACCCAAAAGTATTAACAAAAAATATTTTTTATGTTAAAATGTAGATTTACATACAGAAAACAATGAGAAGGATAAAACAATAATAACATCACACTTACCTTTATTTAAGACTCCTGTTGGTGTCTGGAAGATGGGAGGAGGGGTGAGGGTTAGGGTGATGTTCCTCCACAAATGTCTGCACCTCATTCCACTTTGCACAAATGTCCTTAATCCTTGAAGAAGGCACCTTTCTCCCCATCTCTTCCTCCTCCCCTGAAGGAATTTCCTCAGCTGGTGTACGTAAGAACATAAAGCAGGAACACTTCAGCAGATGTAATTACCTCTTGTATTACTACAGCACATGTAATTACCTATTGTATTACTTATTTGCAGTTACATGAACAAAGGTATACCTGTCGTGTCATGTTTTTAATGTTTTTTAAGTAGCAGTTTCCAGTGCCTAGGGTAGTGGTGAAAGTAGAAATAGTGTCAGGGCATTCTTTGTTAAGTATGAATAGTAAGGTAGCAATAACACTAAATGATGGAGTGTTATGGTGTATTGGTGAACAAAGAGCCCAGCCTTCTTGTACCGCCCCTGTTCCTGGTCTTAGGAATGCTTCCCAGGCCGACACTTAGGCCAGGGTGTTCAAGTGAATGTCACACACCAGACTAGAGGGGCTCATATAGAGGTTGAAACATATACACTACACAAGTAACGTACCAGTGGCAATAGTAATAGTACTACTACTAGATTTATGAAGCACTTTTCTAGGAGTATGGTTACACAAACAGTGCTCTAAGTTTGAAATCCAGAGCTACATTACTACCCAGTAAAAGAGCAGGTGGATCTTCATTTGACTTTAATCCTAACATTTTTTTTTTTTTTTTTTTTCAACAAGTCGGCCGTCTCCCACCGAGACAGGGTGACCCAAAAAAAAAGAAAGAAAATCCCCAAAAAGAAAATACTTTCATCATTCAACACTTTCACCACACTCGCACATTATCACTGTTTTTGCAGAGGTGCTCAGAATACAACAGTCTAGAAGCATACACACAAAGATACACAACATATCCCTCCAAACTGCCAATAATCCTAACATACCTACTGGATATTACATACAGTAGTACTTCAGTATTCGAACTTAATTCGTTCCAGAAGGCCGTTCGAGTTCCTATCTGTTTGAGTGCCGAACAAATTTTTCCCATAAGGAATAATTAATCATTTTTCATCTGTATTGTTACTATTTTTTAGGGGTTGACTGTTATTACTATTTTCTTAGGACCCCACGGCAACTTTTTTTTTTTTTCAACAAGTCGGTCGTCTCTCACCGAGGCAGAGTGACCCAAAAAGAAAATACTTTCATCATCATTCAACACTTTCACCTCACACACATAATCACTGTTTTTGCAGAGGTGCTCAGAACACAACAGTTTAGAAGCATATATGTATAAAGATACACAATATATCCCTCCAAACTGCTAATATCCCAAAACCCCTCCTTTAGAGTGCAGGCATTGCACTTCCCATTTCCAGGAGTCAAGTCCGGCTATATAAAAATAACCGGTTTCTCTGAATCCCTTCACTAAATATTACACTGCTCACACTCCAACAGATCGTCAGGTCCCAAATACCATTCGTCTCCATTCACGCCTATTGAACACGCTCATGCACGCCTGCTGGAAGTCCAAGCCCCTCGCCCACTAAACCTCCCTTACCCCTTCCTTCCAACCTTTTCGAGAACGACCCCTACTGGGTAGTAGTCTCCCTCTCTTTTACACACCCTAACCTGAGCCTCACTATCCTCATAAAAACTCTTTACAGCATTTAGTAACTTACCACCTATTCCATATACAGTGGACCCCCGGTTAACGATATTTTTTCATTCCAGAAGTACGTTCAGGTGCCAGTACTGACCGAATTTGTTCCCATAAGGAATATTGTGAAGTAGATTAGTCCATTTCAGACCCCCAAACATACACACACAAACGCACTTACATAAATACACTTACATAATTGGTCCCCTTTCCCTTTACATAAAGGGACTATACATGCTCTCTGCCAATCCCTAGGTACCTTCCCCTCTTTTATACATTTATTAAACAAAAGTATCAACCACTCCAACACTATATCCCCCCCTGCTTTTAACATTTCTGTCATGATCCAATCAGTTGCAGCTGCTTTACCCCCCTTTCATTCTACATAATGCCTCACATACCTCCCCCACACTTACATTCTCCTCTTCTTCACTCCTAAAAGATGGCATACCTCCCTGGCCAGTGCATGAAATTACCACTTCCCTTTCATCCTCAACATTTAAAAGTTCCTCAAAATATTCTCACCATCTACCTAATACCTCCCTCTCCCCATCTACTAACTCCCCTACTCTGTTTTTAACCGACAAATCCATACGTTCCCTAGGCTTTCTTAACTTGTTTAACTCACTCCAAATTTTTTTCTTATTTTCATAAAAATTTCTTGACAGTGCCTCTCCCACTATCTGCTCTCCTTCTGCACTCTCTCACCACTCTCTTCACCTTTCTTTTACTCTCCATATACTCTGCTCTTCTTATAACACTTCTGCTTTGTAAAAACCACTCATAAGCTAACTTTCTCTCTTATATCACACCCTTTACTTCATCATTCCACTAATCACTCCTCTTTCCTCCTGCCCCCACCCTCCTATAACCACAAACTTCTGCCCCACATTCAAATACTGCATTTTTAAAACTCATCCAACCCTCTTCAACCCTCCCTCCCCCCACTACTCATCTTTGCACTAGCCCACCTTTCTGCCAATAGTCGCTTATATCTCACCCGAACTTCCTCCTCCCTTAGTTTATACACTTTCACTTCCCTCCTACTTGTTACCACCTTCCTCTTGTCCCATCTACCTCTTACTCTAACTGTAGCTACAACTAAATAATGATCCGATATATCAGTTGCCCCTCTATAAACATGTACATCCTGGAGCCTACCCATTAACCTTTTATCCACCAATACATAATTTAACAAACTGCTTTCATTTCGTGCTACATCATACCTTGTATATTTATTTATCCTCTTTTTTATAAAATATGTATTACTTATTACCAAATCTCCTTCTACACATAGCTCAAAGGCTCCCCATTTACATTTACCCCTGGCACTCCAAATTTACCTACTACTCCCTCCATAACATTTTTACCCACTTTAGCATTGAAATCCCCAACCACAAGTACTCTCGCACTTGGTTCAAAACTCCCCACGCATTCACTCAACATTTTCCAAAATCTCTCTCTCTCCTCTACACTTCTCTCTTCTCCAGGTGCATATACACTTACGATAACCCACTTTTCACATCCAACCTTTATTTTGCTCCACATAATCCTTGAATTAATACATTTATAGTCCCTCTTTTCCTGCCATATCTTATCCTTCAACATTATTCTACTCCTTTAGCTCTAACTATTTGAAACCCCTGACCTAATCCTATTCATTCCTCTCTACTGAAACTCTCCCACCCCCATCAGCTTTGTTTCACTTAAAGCCAGGACATCCAGCTTCTTCTCATTCATAACATCCACAATCATCTCTTTCTTATCATTTGCACAAGATCCACGCACATTCAGACTTCCTTACTTACAAATACTAAAAAATACCAAAAAGCGCGAAGAAACATGAAATAGTTTACAGCGAAGTTCAACCGAGTTTTGCACAAAGCGACACCTGCGAGGAGGCTGACACCTAATGTTTGGTCGAGTGCCGAGCAAACGGTCGTCTATAGAGCGATTTTTTTTTTCTGAACAAAGCGTTCGAATGCCGAATTGCTTGAGATGGGAGTGGTTCAAGTACCAAGGTACTACTGTACATTACTCTCTTCCATCTAAATATTGCAGCAACACTTAAAACTCACCAAGAATACCCTCTTCTCTTTATTACTGCAATGCACTCACAAAAGTAAATCTCTGAAAATGCCAACAACTACAAGAGAAGATTCTACGACAGAACACTTGTGTCAAAATTTTCTTCATCAATAATGAACTAGTGCATGTGCTCCCTTTAAACTGGTTTTCAATCATAACCATTATTAGCAAACTTTCTCACCATCACTACATTAATCCTATTATCTTTGACAATAGAGCAGCACAATCTAGCCAGTTTTAATTTGATCTAAAACTCATCAAAATATAGGAGCACACTTACAACCCGGGTATGACCATCTTGAAAATTTTAAGCATGCCCAACTTCACTTCCAGCATCATCACTCGACACTGCCAGCTTAATGCACTAAATTTTCCTTTCGTCAAACATATTAAATGATTCAAGTAAAAAAAAATACTAAAATACAAAGTAGTGTTGCTTACAGGGCAGAGATCAACAAACTAGATCACACCACACACAAGTTCAAAAATAGATATGACGGTTTAATCACAGCCAGTTGATCAAAAGTCGAGTGACCAAGAACTGGAGCTAACCTCTTCCCTCCCCAACGTTTCCCTAATAGTCTTGGGTAATTACTGGACTACGATGCATACCTGAGGTATATCATGGAGCCCCAGCAATAAGGAGTGGAGCAAAAAGTTAATCAGTAGTCAAAATGACACACCAGAAATATGAAATACATTCTGCACTTTTAGCTTTGCTTTATTTAGAAAATAACCTTCACTTTCCACAATTTCCAACTCCTATGAAAATAAGCAAGAAAAATTTGAAACGTGTACAAATTTGTTTCTTTACGTGACATGTTTGATTAACTTATTATAGAGATACACCAATACAGTCTGCAAATAGATGTGAAAGGTCAGAACAGGAGATATTCTCTAACAGGAATGCCTTATCTGCTAAATAAGGTAATTGAGAGCGTAGACAGTTTTGTACAGTACAGCATATGAATTCAGCAACTGATATGCACAGAATGCTAGAAATTGTCCTCAATATACAGCCTCTCCTCAGTTTCCAATGTACTCGTTTACCAACAACTCAGAACTACGACATGCTCTCCAACGAGCCAGCATTGTATACTATACGAGAATTTGGATCGTGGAAACTGGCAGCGTGGCATCTCGGTGTCAAGCATCTCAATCTCCTTCCTACAGCCATTCGGTACACTAGCTTTCACAGTCTCCAAGACTACGTATCTGTACAAATTTGTACTTTATTGTGCACCCCATAGTACAAGATAGTTGTAAGTGCAGCAGCACTTGTAAGAGAAAAGACAAGAGGACAATGGAAGTACAAAAATTCACAGTAAAGGCGGTTAGCTGGTGTGTTTCTCTGTTTACATTCTATGTCTTGTAGCAGCTTAAGAAATGATTAAACTCAGTGAACAACAAGCATGCACGAGCGTGTTAGATAGGAGTGAATGGAGACGAATGATACTTGGGACCTGACGATCTGTTTGGAGTGTGAGCAGGGTAATATTTAGTGAAGGGATTCAGGGAAACCGGTTATTTTCATATAGTCGGACTCGAGTCCTGGAAATGGGAAGTACAGTGGACCCCCGCATACCGATTTTAATCCGTGCAAGAGGGGTCATTGTTATGCGAAATAATCGGTATGAGAATTAATTTTCTCCATAAGAAATAATGGAAATCAAATTAATCCGTGCAAGAGACCCAAAAGTATGAAAAAAAAAATTTTTTTACCACATGAAATGTTAATTTTAGTACACACAAACTGAAAAAGGCATGCACACTTACATGACACTTACTTTTATTGAAGATCTGGTGATGATTGATGGGATGGGAGGAGGGGAGAGAGAGTGTTAGTGTTTAGAAGGGGAATCCCCTTCCATTAAGACTTGAGGTGTCGAGTCCTTTTCTGGGGTTACTTCCCTTCTTCTTTTAATGCCACTAGGACCAGCTTCAGAGTCACTGGACTTTTTCACACAACATATCTGTCCATAGTGGCCTGTACCTCTCGTTCCTTTATGACTTCCCTAAAGTGTTTCACAACATTGTCAGTGTAATAATCACCAGCACGGCTTGCAATAGCTGTGTGAGAGTGATACTCATCCATAAAGGTTTGCACTTTCAGCCACATTGCACAGATTTCCTTAATCTTTGTAGTAGGCAACTTCTTCAATTTCTCTCTCCCCTCCTCTGAACCAGTTTTCTCAGGTCTGGCCTCTTGCTCTTGAAGTTGATCTATCAGCTCATCAGTGGTTAGTTCTTCATTGTCCTCCTCCACCAACTCTTCCACATCCTCCCCACTAACCTCCGACCCCAAGGACTTTCCCAATGCCACAATGGATTCCTCAACTGGCATAATCCTCTCAGGGTTAGCCTCAAACCCTTCAAAATCCCTTTTGTCTACACATTCTGGCCACAGTTTCTTCCAAGCAGAGTTCAAGGTCTTCTTAGTCACTCCCTCCCAAGCCTTACCTATAAGGTTTACACAATTGAGAATATTAAAGTGCTCTCTCCAAAACTCTCTTAGAGTCAACTGAGTTTCTGAGGTCACTACAAAGCACCTTTCAAACAGAGCTTTTGTGTACAGTTTCTTGAAGTTTGCAATAACCTGCTGGTCCATGGGCTGCAGGAGAGGAGTGTTATTAGGAGGCAAAAACTTCACCTTAATGAATTTCATTTCCCCATAAAGTCGCTCTGCCACGTCTGTAGGATGACCAGGGGCATTGTCTAACACCAGGAGGCACTTAAGTTCTAATTTATTTTCAGTTAGGTAATCTTTCACATTGGGGGCAAATGCATGTTGTAACCAGTCATAGAAAAAGTCCCTAGTGACCCATGCCTTACTGTTTGCCCTCCACAGCACACACAAATTCTCCTTGAGGACATTCTTTTGCCTGAACGCTCTGGGAGTTTCAGAGTGATACACTAATAAAGGCTTAACTTCACAATCACCAGTAGCATTGGAACACATCAACAAAGTAAGCCTGTCTTTCATAGGCTTATGTCCTGGGAGTGTCTTTTCCTCCTGAGTAATGTAGGTCCTGCTTGGCATTTTCTTCCAAAACAGGCCTGTTTCATCACAATTAAACACTTGTTCAGGTTTCAGTCCTTCAGTCTCTATGTACTTCTTGAATTCCTGCACATATTTTTCAGCCGCTTTGTGGTCCGAACTGGCAGCCTCACCATGCCTTATCACACTATGTATGCCACTACGCTTCTTAAATCTCTCAAACCAATCTTTGCTGGCCTTAAATTCACTCACATCAGCACTAGTTGCAGGCATTTTTTTAATTAAATCCTCACGCAACTTCCTAGCCTTTTCGCTTATGATCGCTTGAGAGACGCCATCTCCTGCTAGCTGTTTTTCATTTATCCACACCAATAAGAGTCTCTCAACGTCTTCCATCACTTGCGATCTTTGTTTCGAAAACACAGTTAAACCTTTGGCAAGAACAGCTTCCTTGATTGCCTTTCTGGTGCCCACAATAGTAGCGATGGTTGATTGGGGTTTCTTGTACAACCTGACCAGGTCGGCGATACGCACTCCACTTTCATACTTATCAATGATCTCTTTCTTCATTTCTATTGGAATTCTCACCCTTATTGGTGTAGGGTTGGCACTAGAAGCTTTCTTGGGGCCCATGGTCACTTATTTTCCAGAAACAGCACCGAAAACACTGTAATAATATGAAATATTCCGATTGTATGCTTGGATGTTACCGCGGAGGCTGGCTGGTAAACAATGGCACGGGCGGCACATGTGAGGCTGGCTGAGGGCGCACATTGGACGCGTCTCGGACGAAAATCGGTGAGCGGGTTTTTAAGCGGTATGCGAGGCAAAATTTTTGCGATTAAAGCAAGCGGTATGCAGATTAATCGTTATGTGGTGCCATCGGTATGCGGGGGTCCACTGTACAATGCCTGCACTTTAAAGGAGGGGTTTGGGATATTGGCAGTTTGGAGGGATATGTTGTGTATCTTTATTCGTATATGCTTCTAAACTGTTGTATTCTGAGCACCTCTGCAAAAACAGTGATAATGTGCGAGTGTGGTGAAAGTGTTGAATGATGATGAAAGTATTTTCTTTTTGGGGATTTTCTTTCTTTTTTGGGTCACCCTGCCTCGGTGGGAGACGGCCGACTTGTTGGGGGGGGGGGGAGAGAAGAAGGAAAAAAAGGTAGTAGGTTAGTAGACAGCAACCACCCAGGGAGGTAATACTGTCCTGCTAAGTGGGTGTAAAACAAAAGCCTGTAATTGTTTTACATGATGGTAGGATTGTTGTTCTTTTTCTCTCTCAAATATGCAAGATTTCAGGTAAGGCTTGCTACTTCTACTTACACTTAGTTCACACTGTACATACATGTACAAGCATTTATATACACACCCCTCTGGGTTTTTTCTATTTTCTTACTAGTTCTCATTTATTTCCTCTTATCTCCATGGGGAAGTGGAACAGAATTCTTCCTCCATAAGCCATGCGTGTTGTAAGAGGCGACTAACATGCCAGGAGCAAGGGGCTAGTAACCCCTTCTCCTGTATACATTACTAAAATTAAAATGAGAAACTCTCATTTTTCTTTTTGGGTCACCCTGCCTCGGTGGGAGACGGCCAACTTATTAAAAAAAAAAAAAAGTAACGAGTGCACTGTGTTTTTTACTTTTTTATTGATTTTTCCAACATGTAAAAATTATGCAAATTAAAACAACGTTATCAAGCTGGAGTTTCCTTTTTATTTTTTTCTTTCTAATATACATATTTAATTCATCATTTGGCATCATTAGAAAGTGGGCGGAGCTACAGGAGAAAGTGGGCGAAGCTATAGCAGAGAGGAAGAGAAGTGAGCAGTGTCACAGTAACTCAAGATTGCCCATGACGCATCAAGGGGTGGACCTCTCAGCACTACGAAATACTTTATAATTATACTATTACTATCAAGTAAGTTTATCTACTTACCATATTTATTCCAGAATAATATCAGGTATATCAATGTAGAAGCATAATAAAGATGTCCAAATTAATAAAAACTTGACATTACATGGAGAGATATTGAAGGGTGGACAGCATTAAGGGATTAAAAAACAAAAAGTAATCAGCTACGCACGCATTTTCTGGAATATCTCGGAAGCAAGTTATTGACCTATTTCGTGTTGTATTACCTTTAATAATGAACAGATTGACTGTATTTTCACAGGAAACAAAACTGAATGTTTAAATTTTGGGTGGTGACATTTTGAAATATCAGTAAGGGGAGATTCCTCGATTAGCGACAAATTCGTTTACTGACAGTCTTAGGAACAGAACTCCATCGGTAAACAAGGAGAGACTGTGTTAACAATACACCCTCCCTCTCACCCATACATATATGTAGTAACTTCATAAAGAAAAAAATCTTACCTTTCAAATTACAAGGTTTATCCTCTTCTGTGTGGGGACTGCTGTTAGTGAAGACAGAGTCAAGGTCGTCAGGCACCACTGTTAACCTTTCAGCACCCAACTCCTCTATGTTCCACTCCCTTGCAAGAGAAATAGTAAAATATCTTCATGTGTCCTGTGTGTGTTTTTTTTTTTTCTTTTTAAGTTTATACAATTTCACACTTTTTCCAACACATTACCTTAACCTTTTTAAATAACAAAAAAAGGCACAACACCGTGACTGGAACGATACTCAAATAACCTGCACATAAAAATGAGCTTACGACGACGTTTCGGTCCGACTTGGACCATTTACAAAGTCACACTAACGAAAAGGAGAGCAGGAAGGGTATATGTAGGTAGGAGGTGGTAGTAGTGGAGGTGGAAGGAAGTAGTAGAGAGGAGGTAGTAAGAGGAGGAGCCAGTCAAATACTAAGAAAGGGGAGCATTGCAAAAGAGCTAGGTGTCCACAGAGGGTAAGAGCAAGAACACCGAGGAGGGGGGGGGGATAAACTAACAAATACACAGGGCAGAAGACAACTCAAATGAGAAAAAGGAAAGAGGAAAGGGGAAGAGGGAGAAGAACAAAAGGAGGAATCAGGTTGGGTCACGGGTGTTTTGAAGTTTGGAGCATTTTACAATGTAGTGGGAGAGGAAGGCATCTACAGAGACGAAGCTGGGACTAAGATTCATACAAGGAAAGTTGTGTATTAGGGAGGATTCAACCAGACGGTGACTGTTAAAGTTGGAAGTAGGGAAGACAGTTTTAGCAGAAGACCAGTCAATAGGATGGCTGTGATCTCTGTCTTCCCTACTTCCAACTTTAACAGTCGCCGTCTGGTTGAATCCTCCCTAATACACAACTTTCCTTGTATGAATCTTAGTCCTGGCTTCGTCTCTGTAGATGCCTTCCTCTCCCACTACATTGTAAAATGCTCCAAACTTCAAAACACCCGTGACCCAACCTGATTCCTCCTTTTGTTCTTCTCCCTCTTCCCCTTTCCTTTTTCTCATTTGAGTTGTCTTCTACCCTGTGTATTTGTTCCTTCTTTATTTATTTCCTCCTCCCTCGGTGTTCTTTCTCTTACCCTCTGTGGGCACCACCACCACCGCCAACGCCGCCGCCAACGCCACCGCCACCACCACCTGCCTACATATACCCTTCCTGCTCTCCTTTTCTTTAGTGTGACTTTGTAAATGGTCCAAGTCAGATTGAAATGTCATTGTAAGCTCCTCTCTTCTATGTACGGGTTATTTGTTTAACAACCTTTTTCTTGTTCAATCGATGAAGTCAAACATTACTTTTCATTGCACAATCTATAAATTCAAACATGATGTACCTGTGCAATAAACACTTCAGAAACTGACAGTTTTGAGTGGATGGGGCTTTCCGAGTGGTGGAAGACGAGGAGGAGTTTGAGATAACCAGTCCCTCAACTGAACAAATTGACTGCAAGCTGAGGGACTGATTACCTAAAACAACAACTGATCTTCAACTGATCTTCCACCATTCTTCTCAGTATTGGACTGAGGAAGCCATTGGCTAGCAAAACACTTCAACAACAGATACTACAGTGTTACACTAATGTCTCAGTCATCAACTTGTTGGTTTTCTAAACCATTTATAAACAATGACAAATTGGTAATTATAATATACAAGCTTCAGATGTTATCCTTGTATGACTTGTTATAAATTAGTGATAACATACATCAGAGCCCTAAAGTTCAAGAACTACACATTAAGTTTACTTCATCTTTACCTAGCTTAATGAAGGAAGCTAACCTAAAAGTTCAAGGATCAAAAAGCCACTCAGTACTCTATACAATGAAAGGATTCCACAATTCAAATACTTACCTCACAAAATCAAACTAAAAAAAACTCAAACAGCAAATTAATAGGCCAGAAAATCAAATAGGCCAGAGCCATGGACAAAGCATGTGCCAGTCAGTGGTATACTATGAGTTATATATGGAGTAAGAGGAATGGGAGGAGCACCAGCAAGATGTGGCTAAGGGACATAACAGCTTCCTTACCTTGAACGTAAGGACTAGTGCATACACTCATGTCATTTTATATAATTCTATTCTGGTATCTTGATCACCCTAAATTTGAAGAGCAAAACAAACAAGGGGGGAGCTGAATGATAGTTTTAGGCCTTTCATGTTGTAATCAACACACCAGAAGATCCCTTGAACAGATCTACTTGAACTTCCAGGCCCCATGGCCTGGTGCCCTAAGTTCTTGCTTCATATGGTGAGGGTCCAGGTTCGATTCCCAGCAAAGGGGTGGAAACTTTGGACGTGTTTTCTTACACCGTTTGTCTATGTTCACCCATCAGTAAAATGGGTACCCGAGTGTTAATGGACTGGTGTGGGTCGCATCCTGGGACAAAACTGACCTAATTTGCCCGAAATGCTCTGCATAAGAAGGGGCTTTCTATATAGTAGGTCATTAACCCTTTCAGGGTCCAGAGGACAAATTTCAAAGGGTGCACCAGTGTCCAAGAATTTTCAAAAAGTAATTTTGTTATTTTTTCTTATGAAATGGTGGAGAATCTTTTTCTGAAAGTAATAAAACAAAAAGTACAAAATTTGATGAAAAATTTACAAAATTATGCTCTCGCGAATTTTGACGTGTCAGCGATATTTACACATCAGCGATTTTGCGGACTTTGACTCCCATTTTAGGCCAAATTCTTAACTATTTCACTAGTATTACTTCTATTCTATTGACTGAACACAAGAATTTGCCAAGTCAACTGTTTCAACTACAAAATAAAGTGAACGGAAATTGGTAATTTGGCCAATTTAATGCAAAGTTCAAAATACTCTAATTTCAAAATAGGGTCCAGAATAAACAATGTAGACATTCCTGGCACTAAACTAACATTTCCTCTGTTCATTAGTTAAGTTTTCAGGCTTTACTAATGAATTCCATTTTGATTTTTTATTCACATAATGAATTTTTATTCACACCAAAAAATAGATTTACTGTTATGCAATATTTTAATAATTGTATAAATAACATCAGCACATTTGTGAATGTATATTAGACCCACCAGCAGGCATTTATTAGACATGTGAGGCCATTTGTTTACTCCTGAACATAAGCAAAAATTTAACATTTCTGCTACTTTGAGCTAAGTTTCAAGCCATTTCCAGTACTAAAACCAATCAAAATCATCTCTATTTCAGTCATGTCTTCCATTCTATCAAATGAGACCAAGAAATCGCAAATACAACTATAAAAATACATACGAAAAAACACTGTAAAGTCGCTATTTTAATCGAAAATTGCAGTCTGTTTTTTTTCTCTTATTATGCACTGTGTGCTGCAGGATTTGTTTTATGTGGTGCACACATACCACATAGATGCATTCTCTCATATCAAGGCCAAAATTTACCGCTCACAGCTTATCAGAGTGAACTGAGCTCATGACGTAGATCTACGGTTTGGACCCTCAACGTAAAGCCGTAGATCTACGGCACAGACCCTCGAGGGGTTAACATCAGCTAGGCCTGTGCATCATGTACATGTACTTGTAATAAATAAAGATATTATATTCCAACTTATTTCTGCAACACTGCAAGTTCCTGATGTGTTGATTACAACACGAAAGGCATAGAGCTATCATTTAACTCCCCTCAAGGTTGTTTTGCACCTTGTGTTGCTTCCTCACAATTGCTGCACTACATTTAACCCTTTGAGGGTCAACAGGCCCTCTCCGAAACTCGTTCTCAGGGTCGGCAAAATTTAAAAAAAAAAAAATTATTTTCTCTTATGAAAAGAAAGAGAATCTTTTCCCGATCATAACGACACCAAAAGTTTGAAATTTGATAGAAAACTTACGGAATTATGCTCTCGCAAAGTTAGCGGTCTCGGTGATGTTTACGCATCGGCGATTTTGCCCACTTTGAGCCCCATTTTCGGCCAATTTCACTGTACTAGTCGACAAAAAACATAAATATTTCGCTAGAACTACATTTTTTCTATCGAATGGGTGCAAGAAACCACTCATTTATGAAATTCAACTATCCAGTACAGTGGTCAGAATTTAGCAATTTTGCCAATTTCACACAAATTTCAAAAGATGCCAATTTCCGAATAGGGTCCAGAATAAACAAGAAAGACATTCCTGGCACTAAAATGACATTTCCTCTAGTCATTAGTCACGTCTCAAGGCCCCTCTTATATTCTTTTGCTTTCCACTTTGAATTTTTATTCTCACAAAAAATATAAGATTTACTGTTATGCAGACTACTGCATTAGTGTAAAAAATGGTATAAATATTATTGGTGCACTTGTAAAAGAATATTAGACTCACCAGTTGATGTGTATTGCACGCTTGGCATGATTTGTTTACTTTTGAAGTTTGGTAAAAATCGAACATTTCTGCTACTTTGAGCTCAATTTCAAGGCACCTTTCATTGTAAAACCAGTCAAAATCATCTCAATTTCTGTAATATGTCTTCCATTCTATAAAACGAGACCAAGAAAACTAGAATACAACAATAAATACCATACGAAAATACACTGCAAAGTCGCTGATTTATTAAAAAAAAATGGTCAAAGTTTTTTTTTTCTCATTATGCACTGTGTGCTGCAGGATTTTTTTTAGACTGTGCACACTGACCACATAGACCCATTCTTTCATATGAAGGCCTACCAGCTTTCTCCCACTAGATTTGAGGCCGCTAGAATTTATGAGTACTAGTACGTCAAAAACCCCTACGCGTAAGACGTACTAGTACGACGAAAACCCTCAAAGGGTTAAAATGATGGAAATACATTCAGTAAAAATGCCACGAGTGTATGCACTCTTGCTCCTGCCTTATTCTTAAATTACATACAATCTTTTCAATACTCTTCTACAAAGTGAACCAAATATAGTTGAACCTTTGTTGTACAAGGTTCAATGATGGTATTTTATTAACAAGTTTCATCCACTAGTGACTATCACTTCACACAGATCAACAAGACATGGGTACACTGTTATTCATTTGTAGGCCTACCACTTCTAGAGGACATCCTGGCACATTATCCTGGAAATCCCTCTGGTAGAAGTTTTGAGCACACACTATATACCTGCATTTATTTATACATGTCCATCCAATGCCCTGGACCCCCCCCCCCCCCCCCAAACATCTTTGCATAGCACTAGGTATGGGTAACTAACAAACACTGGTGCAACACAATCAAATTCTGTAGAGATTTCCATTAATAGTTCAGAACCAGCATGTCAAGATGTCAAAAATTTTCATGACCAAAGGTGGTAGTGTAGTTCCTATGTATAAAAATGAAATCTAGTTTACACATTTCTCTGGTTTCATAAAAATTACAAGCTCCAACCTGCATTAAGTCATCAAACTAGGTCAACTTCACACACGCTACATAACCAAGGCTTTATGTCATTAAAAGAAAAAATTCTGGCGTTTAGAGAAATAGTCAGTTTTCCGCTGTTAGTTTCACATGATCTGATACAATTTTTACTGAATAATTCTGTTAAGAAATTTTCAGCTGTTCAGGTTTTAGATAAGAATTCACCTGAAAGCCAACTGAAATAGACTAATAAAGAAAGCAGCATCACAAGGTATCCCAGAGAAAAGATTTGAAAAAAAACCTATTAAATGCACAATTTTAAATTCCTAAAACCTCACCAAGTGACCCTAATACAGAAACATAGATATAACAGTTCAGATGTCACTCCAAGCAGCAAATATTCCAAACCCCTCCTTTAAAGTGCAGGCACTGTACTTCCCACTTCCAGGACTCAAGGTCAGCTAACTGGTTTCCCTGAATCCCTCACTCACACTCCAACAGCTCGTCACATCCTATAAACCATTTGTCTCCACTTCCTCCTATCTAACATGTTCATATGTCTGCTTTATGTCCAAGCCTCTTGTACACAAAACCTCTTTTTACCCCCTCCCTCCATCCTTTCCTAGGACAACTCCCACCCCTCCTCCCCTCCACTACAGATTTATACATCCTCCAAGTCATCCTATTTTGCTCCATCCTCTCTAAATGACCAAACCACTTCAGCAACCCCTCCTCAGCCCTATGAATAATACTTTCAGCAACTCAACATCTCCTAATCTGCACACTACAAATTCCCTGCATAATAATTATGCCACACTTTGAATTTTTTTATTTGTGTATATATTCTACAAAAATATTATATATCACTGTCTATTTCACCTCTTATGGTCATGTAGGCATAACTCTGCAGCTGCATCCACCAACACAGCAATATCTTGGGTGTCTCTACTGCTTCTCAAAGTTTTCAATCTGAAAAGAAAAATTATAAGGATATCTATGAATTTTTACCTTAACTATTAACATCAAGGAACAGAAAATTCCACATGAACTCAACTTCAAGAATTCACTTCTCTACAAAGACATGATATGATGATAACATTTGTAAACAACTCTCAGAATGGATGGGAGAAGTAGGATTCTAATCAGTCCTAAAACTGGTAGGCCATGGATTTGAACCTCGTCTTCTGAAAGTTATTACCCTCAAGACAGGGTGAAAAACAAAATTAATCATCTCCTCCCAGCTGCCTTTCCAGAAAAGTATAGACAGAATTATTGCAATGCTGACCCGCCAAGCAAAAACATTCAAACTGCGAGTATTGCTGTACACTAATGGCCCCTCTCAAGGCAGGCCAAATCACAGACCTGAAATATATACAAAGAACTACAGCACATATAAGTATAATAAAGCACATATATTACTGGGAACAGTTGAAGCCCTTTGACCTGTACTCCTTGGAATGCAGGCAATAAAGATGCATGATAATACACACTTGGAAAATCCTAGAGGATCTAGACCCAAATCTGCACACACAAATTACTTCTTACAAAAGCAAAAGACTGGGCAGGCAGTGCAACATCCCCCCAATGAAAAGTACAGTAAGTGTCAGGGGCCTAAGGCTGTTCAAATGCCTCATAGTATACATAAGGGGGATTACCAATAGGCCCCTGGCTGTCTTCAAGAACCTGGACAGGTAACTAAAGTCAGTACCTGACCAGCCTGGCTGATCACGACCTGATCCATCACGAGGCCTGGTCATGGACCAGGCCGCAGGGGCGTTGACCCCCAGAACACCCTCCAGGCATACATGCACTTGCTGGCTAAGCAGCTTCCTTGAATCCTCAATACAAGGTACTGAAAAGAAACTCGTCAGCAGAGAAAATTGCATTTTCTACGCCAAAATTTTCAAAATTCTTTCATTATATACATAACTCAGATTGATGACTTCATCACTTCTACACTGCCTTTTCCTGTAGAGATTAAAGGAATATTAGACTATACAATTATGCCCATAAAAGGTGATTTGACTCCCAGGAAAACCAATGAATTCACCAAACCATAAAGCTCATTAAATTTGATCTAAAGAGAGACCAGTCTGATCAAAATTATAGTATTAGTTACAGAGATAATGTTGAGCTAATTTCCTAATTTTCTCAAAACTGACATTTGGCGAGTGTGTCTGATTTCGACGAATGGTTTGAAAAACCAACAAGTTGAAGATTGAGACACTTATGCAGCATATGGGAATCTTTATTCAGGAAACGTTTTGCCACACAGTGGCTTCATCAGTCCAATATAAAGCAGGTGTAAGGTGAGGAGGAGTTTGAGGTAATCAGTCCCTCAGCCTGGAGTCGATGTGTTCAGTCCATCAATCTTGAAGAATGTACAGCATAGGGTCGTAGACATGGCTTATATATTGTATTCAGGCGAGGCGAAGCAGGAGGCAGAGTCATAGTGGTACCATCCACTAGTCAAAGTACGTCTTCGTCCAAAGGCTGGACAAGTGTTGAAGAATTCTTTGTAACAAGATCCCATGATGCTCTAGTGACAGTTGTGATGAATGGTTTGAAAAACGGACAAGTTGAAGATTGAGACACTCATGTCTACGGCCCTATGCTGTACATTCTATAAGATTGATGGACTGAACACAGACTCCAAGCTGAGGGACTGATTACCTCAAACTCCTCCTCTCCTTACACCTTCTGATTTGTATTAGACTGATGAAGCAACTGTGGCAAAACGTTTCCTGAATAAAGATTCCCATATGCTGCATAAGTGTCTCAATCTTCAACTGCATCTGTTTTCCTAACCACCTCATATGTATGGATCACAGACATCAACAGCATATTAAATCCCAAACTCCTAGCTCTTAACACTACCTCCTCCAAACTAAGACAAATCACCTTCCATCTACCCCATATTTATATACCCAATCAAATGCTCTAATTTAAAACAAACCCATATTTATACACCAACATGTGCATATGGATTTGTGCTTGCTCCAATAATGTACCTACCAGTTAATTCAAATCGGTAAATTAATTTCCTAAAGGAATAAAATATGAGTATACTTCATAAACATACTTATTTACAGATAATGCAACAATGCTGCATTAAAGAATAACATTGCAATCCTGCTACAAAACCTTACAAATTGAGTGAACAAACATACAGAAGATGGAATTTAATATGGACAAGTGTCATGTCTCATGATCATGCAAGGTTGAAGTAGCCTACAGCAATAATGAAAGTAAGTGAATTAAGCACAGGGAGAAAAAAACTCCCACAGTGTACTCAAGCCAGGTAAACAAAGTCAATAACAGGCAACCAAATAAATGCAACCACAAACAGATTTGTACAGCACAAACCAAGCATACATGTTGTAAAGCATCAACAAATCAGAATGTAATCCAGCTGTACAACTGAATAGTTATTCTCTGCCAAAATGGGTTTACAGGAGAGTCCATTGTTCATCAAGAAGGCTAAGCACATCTTACATCTAAGTAGTCTTACCCATGTCGCCTACAGTTACTCTGGAGGCATCCTGTGTGTAGTGCCTCTGTCTGTCAAATGATCTGGGGCATTTTTATCACCCCCAACTCTCCTCTGAACACTAACCCTGGCACCCTCAAGGTATATTAGTGATGATGGAGCTGTCAAGAGAATGAAGTGAGAAACTAATAGTTATGAAGAAAATGGAGATTTTAGATATACTTACAAGTGGAGCATTTGTGAAGCAAACTGCTTATTTCCTTGGTTCCAAGTGAATCAACTATTTGTACCATTAGAAAATGAGAACATAAGAGCTTCTTGTGCAACTAATAATCCCAATTGTGACCTGCTGAAAAGAATGATGGATAAAACTAATTTTTTTTTTTTTTTTCAACAAGTCGGCCGTCTCCCACCGAGGCAGGGTGACCCAAAAAAGAAAAAATCCCCAAAAAAAGAAAATACTTTCATCATCATTCAACACTTTTACCACACTCACACATTATCACTGCTTTTGCAGAGGTGCTCAGAATACAACAGTTTAGAAGCATATACGTATAAAGATACACAACATATCCCTCCAAACTGCCAATATCCCAAACCCCTCCTTTAAAGTGCAGGCATTGTACTTCCCATTTCCAGGACTCAAGTCCGACTATATGAAAATAACCGGTTTCCCTGAATCCCTTCACTAAATATTACCCTGCTCACACTCCAACAGATCGTCAGGTCCCAAGTACCATTCATCTCCACTCACTCCTATCTAACACGCTCACGCACGCTTGCTGGAAGTCCAAGCCCCTTACCCACAAAACCTCCTTTACCCCCTCTCTCCAACCCTTTCGAGGACGACCCCTACCCCGCCTTCCTTCCCCTATAGATTTATATGCTTTCCATGTCATTCTACTTTGATCCATTCTCTCTAAATGACCAAACCACCTCAACAACCCCTCTTCTGCCCTCTGACTAATACTTTTATTAACTCCACACCTTCTCCTAATTTCCACACTCCGAATTTTCTGCATAATATTTACACCACACATTGCCCTTAAACAGGACATCTCCACTGCCTCCAACCGTCTCCTCGCTGCTGCATTTACCACCCAAGCTTCACACCCATATAAGAGTGTTGGTACTACTATACTTTCATACATTCCCTTCTTTGCCTCCATAGATAACGTTTTTTGACTCCACATATACCTCAACGCACCACTCACCTTTTTTCCCTCATCAATTCTATGATTAACCTCATCCTTCATAAATCCATCCGCCGACACGTCAACTCCCAAGTATCTGAAAACATTCACTTCTTCCATACTCCTCCTCCCCAATTTGATATCCAATTTTTCTTTATCTAAATCATTTGACACCCTCATCACCTTACTCTTTTCTATGTTCACTTTCAACTTTCTACCTTTACACACATTCCCAAACTCATCCACTAACCTTTGCAATTTTTCTTTAGAATCTCCCATAAGCACAGTATCATCAGCAAAAAGTAACTGTCAATTCCCATTTTGAATTTGATTCCCCATAATTTAATCCCACCCCTCTCCCGAACACCCTAGCATTTACTTCTTTTACAACCCCATCTATAAATATATTAAACAACCATGGTGACATTACACATCCCTGTCTAAGACCTACTTTTACCGGGAAGTAAGCTCCCTCTCTTCTACACACCCTAACCTGAGCCTCACTATCCTCATAAAAGCTCTTTACAGCATTTAGTAACTTACCACCTATTCCATATACTTGCAACATCTGCCACATTGCTCCTCTATCCACTATCATATGCCTTTTCTAAATCCATAAATGCAATAAAAACTTCCCTACCTTTATCTAAATACGGTTCACATATATGCTTAAAATGTAAACACTTGATCTACACATCCTCTACCCACTCTGAAGCCTCCCTGCTTATCCGCAATCCTACATTCTGTCTTGCCTCTAATTCTTTCAATTATAACCTTACCGTATACTTTTCCTGGTATACTCACTAAACTTATTCCTCTATAATTTTTACAATCTCTTTTGTCCCCTTTCCCTTTATATAAAGGGACTATACATGCTCTCTGCCAATCCCTAGGTACCTTCCCCTCTTTCATACACTTATTAAATAAAAGTACCAACCACTCCAACACTATATCTCCCCCTGCTTTTAACATTTCTGTCATGATCCCATAAGTTCCAGCTGATTTACCCCCTATCATTCTACGTAATGCCTCACGTACCTCCACCACACTTAACATTCTGCTCTTCTTCACTCCTACAAGATGGTATACCTCCCTGACCAGTGCATGAAATTACCGCCTCCCTTTCTTCCTCAACATTTAAAAGTTCCTCAAAATATTCTCGCCATCTACCTAATACCTCCCTCTCCCCATCTACTAACTCCCCTACTCTGTTTTTAACTGACAAATCCATCTTTCCCTAGCCTTTCTTAACTTGTTTAACTCACTCCAAAATTTTTTCTTATTTTCATTAAAATTTCTTGACAGTGCCTCTCCCACTATCATCTGCTCTCCTTTTGCACTCTCTCACCACTCTCTTCACCTTTCTTTTACTCTCCATATACTCCGCTCTTCTTATAACACTTCTACTTTGTAAAAACCTCTCATAAGCTACCTTTTTCTCTTTTATCACACCCTTTACTTCATCATTCCACCAATCACTCCTCTTCCCTCCTGCCCCCACCCTCCTATAACCACAAACTTCTGCCCCACATTCTAATACTGCATTTTTAAAACTATTCCAACCCTCTTCAACCCCCCCACTACTCATCTTTGCACTAGCCCACCTTTCTGCCAATAGTCGCTTATATCTCGCCCAAACTTCCTCCTCCCTTAGTTTATACACTTTCACCTCCCTCTTACTTGTTGTTGCCACCTTCCTCTTTTCCCATCTACCTCTTACTCTCACTGTAGCTACAACTAAATAATGATCCGATATATCAGTTGCCCCACTATAAACGTGTACATCCTGGAGCCTACCCATCAACCTTTTATCCACCAATACATAATCTAACAAACAACTTTCATTACGTGCTACATCATACTCTGTATATTTATTTATCCTCTTTTTCATAAAATATGTATTACTTATTACCAAATTTCTACACATAGCTCAATTAAAGGCTCCCCATTTACATTTACCCCTGGCACCCCAAATTTACCTACTACTCCCTCCATAACATTTTTACCCACTTTAGCATTAAAATCCCCAACCACCATTACTCTCACACTTGATTCAAAACTCCCCACGCATTCACTCAACATTTCCCAGAATCTCTCTCTCTCCTCTACACTTCTCTCTTCTCCAGGTGCATACATACTTACTATAACCCACTTTTCACATCCAATCTTTATTTTACTCCACATAATCCTTGAATTTATACATTTATAGTCCCTCTTTTCCTGCCATATCTTATCCTTCAACATTACTCTACTCCTTTAGCTCTAACTCTATTTGAAACCCCTGACCTAATCCCATTTATTCCTCTCCATTGAAAAACTCCCACCCCCTTCAGCTTTGTTTCACTTAAAGCCAGAACATCCAGTTTCTTCTCATTCATAACATCCACATTCATCTCGTTCTTATCATTTGCACAACATCCACGCACATTCAGACTTCCCACTTTGACAATTTTCTTCTTCTTATTCTTTTTAGTAATCTTTACAGGAAAAGGGGTTACTAGCCCATTGTTCCCGGCATTTTAGTTGACTTTTACAACACGCATGGCTTACGGAGGAAAGATTCTTATTCCACTTCCCCATGGATATAAAAGGAAAAGTAATAAGACCAAGAACTATCAAGATAAAATCAAAGAAAACTCAGATGAGTACATGTATGTGTAGTGTGACCTAAGTGTAAGTAGTAGCAGCAAGACATGCCTGTAATCTTGCATATTTATGAGACAGACAAAAGACACCAGCAATCCTACCATAATGTAAAACAATTACAGGCTTTCGTTTTACACTCACTTGGCAGGACGGTAGTACGTACCTCCCTGGGTGGTTGCTGTCTACCAACCTACTACTAAAACTAAATATAGGAAACTAATTGAATGTGTGAACTGAGAAAAGGTGCCCCACTGTGCTTAGATAAGAAAGTTCCACCTTACTATGAACCTGACAATGTACAAAAATTCTTTACAACCATGTACATTTCGTGGTAGATGGTTTAAGCAATTTTAACACTGCAGTCAGGTGCAAGACAATGTTTAGTGGTGAGAGTGCATTAATTTCACTGCTGCAGGATATACCCTGCTGAGTTTGCACATATTTCTAAGGAAGTGCAACAGTCACAATCAGGTGTTAAATACTCACTTTATGGGTAACAATGGAAGAAAATGACGAAGAACTTAACGCAGCAAGAAATATTTGCATCTGAATTCAAGGAAGCAAAGGATCAATTCAGCTTGTTCTGAGCTCTAAAAGGACAAGACAAAACTACTGCCTGTTATTCAGTGGTGCAGCAAGGCAGTATGGATGACTGAGGCCATGTTAACTGGTTCAAGCATGATTTTATTCTTAATAATAATGGTAGAATTATCACCAAAATGTTAGGTAAATGGTCAAAGATGGAACTAATGTGACATTTTATTGTGGCAATGTTGCACTCTCCAGGAGATTTGTCAAGCTGTGACGGCTTGACAATAAAATGACATTAGTTGCAAGGAGGTTTTCGAGTGGGTAGGGGATGTGTAGATCAAGTGTTTACATTGAAGTATATATGTGAACAGTATTTAGATAAAGGTAGGGAAGTTTTTATTGCATTTATGGATTTAGAAAAGGCATATGATAGAGTGGATAGGGGAGCAATATAGCAATGTTGCAAGTATATGCAATAGGTGGTAAGTTACTAAATGTTGTAAGTAGTTTTTATAAGGATAGTGAGGCTCAGGTTAGGGTGTGCAGAAGATAGGGAGACTACTTCCCAGTTAAAGTAGGTCTTATACAGGGATGTATAATGTCACCATGGTTGTTTTATATATTTATAGATGGGGTTGTAAAAGAAGTAAATGCTAGGGTGTTCGAGAGGGGGTGGGATTAAATTATGGGGAATCAAATGGAAAATGGGAATTGACACAGTTGCTTTTTGCTGATGATACTGTGCTTATGGGAGATTCTAAAGAAACACTGCAAAGGTTGGTGGATGAGTTTGGGAGTGTGTAAAGGTAGAAAGTTGAAAGTGAACATAGAAAAGAGTAAGGTGATGAGGGTATCAAATGATTTAGATAAAGAAAAATTGGATATCAAATTGGGGAGGAGTATGGAAGAAGTGAATGTTTTCAGATACTTGGGAGTTGACGCGTCGGCAGATGGATTTATGAAGGTGGTGGTTAATCAAAGAATTGGCGAGGGAAAAAAAAAAAAAGGAGAGTGGTGCAATGAGGTATAAGGGGAGACAAAAAACGTAATCTATGGAGGCAAAGAAAGGAATGTATGAAAGTATAGTAGTACCAACACACTTATATGGGTATGAAGCTTGGGTTGCGAATGCAGCAGCAAGGAGACGGTTGGAGGCAGTGGAGATGTCCTGTCTAAGAGCAATGTGCGGTGTGAATATTATGCAGAAAATTTGGAGTGTGGAAATTAGGAGAAGGTGTGGAGTTAATAAAAGTATTAGTCAGAGGGCTGAAGAGGGGGTTGTTAAGGTGGTTTGGTCATTTAGAGAGAATGGATCAAAGTAGAATGACATGGAGAGTGAACATATCTGTAGGGAAAGGAAGGCGGGGTAGGGGTTGTCGTCGAAAAGGTTGGAGAGGGGGTAAAGGAGGTGGTGTTGTGGGCAAGGGGTTTGGACTTCCAGCAAGTGTGCGTGAGTGTGTTAGATAGGGGTGAATGGAGACTAATGGTATTTGGGACCTGATGATCTGTTGGAGTGTGGGCAGCGTAATATTTAGTGAAGAGATTCAGGGAAACCGGTTATTTTATATAACCGGACTCGAGTCCTGGAAATGGGAAGTACAATGCCTGCACTCTAAAGGAGGGGTTTGGGATATTGGCAGTTTGGAGAGATATACATGTATTGTGTATTTTTATACGTATATACTTCTAAGCTGTTGTATTCTGGGCACCTCGGCAAAAACAGTGATTATGTGAGTGTTGTGAAAGTGTTGAATGATGACGAAAGTTTTTTTGGGGGGGATTTTCTTTCTCTTTGGGTCACCCTGCCTTGGTGGGAGACGGCCAACTTGCTAAAAAAAAAAAAATTCAGGGAAACCAATTATATTTATATAACCAGACTTGAGTCCTGGAAATGAAAAGTACAATGCCTGCACTTTAAAGGAGGGGCTTGGGATATTGACAGTTTGGAGGGATATGCTCTGTATCTATATACGTATATGCTTCTAAACTGTTGTATTCTGAGCACCTCTGCAAAAACAGTGATTATATGTGAGTGAGGTAAAAGTGTTGAATGATGATGAAAGTATTTTCTTTTTGGGATTTTCTTTCTTTTTTGAGTCACTCTGCCTCGGTGGGAGACGGCCGACTTGTTGAAAAAAAAAAAAAATGTACGAGTACCAAGCCACATGACAATTCTTTTAGTCAACTTGAAATTTTGCATTTTCTGGACCCAATACAACACTTTATATAACCACTGAGTTAAAGAGTTATCAAAGCATTTGGGTGTCACTACACATACAAGGTCATGGAAAAAAAAGCTCATCAGAGAATCGGACAACAGCTCTGACTGGAGTGCCAGAGTTCAGGAAGGCTTTCAACACTGCAGATGCACTTATGCATGGAAGTGTCAAGGAATGAGTACCCCAATTAATCAAATGTAAGCTAGGATAGGTACACCTGTAGCCATTAGAAACCCTAACAAGATCTTGGGATATGAAATAGACAGGCTGCTCCACTCAACATCTCACGTAAATAAAAAGATCAACATAGCCAAAGCCGGTCTCAACAGTCTCTTTAGATTTAATCAAGCCCCTCCACATGTCAAAAAACATCTGTATAAAATGATAAGACCTATACTCAAATACCCATGTGTCCCAATGTCATTAATAACAAAGACCAACATGCTACAGTTGCAACGGGTCCAGAATAGATTTTTTATTTTTTTTTTAACACACTGGCCGATTCCCACCAAGGCAGGGTGGCCCGAAAAAGAAAAACTTTCACCATCATTCACTCCATCACTGTCTTGCCAGAAGGGTGCTTTATGCTACAGTTTTTAAACTGCAACATTAACATCCCTCCTTCAGAGTGCAGGCACTGTACTTCCCATCTCCAGGACTCAAGTCCGGCCTGCCGGTTTCCCTGAATCCCTTTATAAATGTTACTTTGCTCACACTCCAACAGCACGTCAAGTATTAAAAACCATTTGTCTCCATTCACTCCTATCAAACACGCTCACGCATGCCTGCTGGAAGTCCAAGCCCCTCGCACACAAAACCTCCTTTATCCCCTCCCTCCAACCTTTCCTAGGCCGACCCCTACCCCGCCTTCCTTCCACTACAGACTGATACACTCTTGAAGTCATTCTGTTTAGCCCCTTTCTCTCTACATGTCTGAACCACCTCAACAACCCTTCCTCAGCCCTCTGGACAACAGTTTCGGTAATTCCGCACCTCCTCCTAACTTCCAAACTACGAATTCTCTGCATTATATTCACACCACACATTGCCCTCAGATATGACATCTCCACTGCCTCCAGCCTTCTCCTCGCTGCAACATTCATCACCCATGCCTCACACCCATGTAAGAGCGTTATTAAACTATACTCTCATACATTCCCCTCTTTGCCTCCAAGGACAAAGTTCTTTGTCTCCACAGACTCCTAAGTGCACCGCTCACCCTATTCCCGTCATCAATTCTGTGATTCACCTCATCTTTCATAGACCCATCTGCTGACACGTCCACTCCCAAATATCTGAATACATTCACCTCCTCCATACTCTCTCCCTCCAATCTGATATCCAATCTTTCATCACCTAATCTTTTTATCCTCATAACTTTACTCTTCCCTGTATTCACTTTCAATTTTCTTCTTTTGCATACCCTACCAAATTCATCCGCCAACCTCTGCAGCTTCTCTTCACAATCTCCCAAGAGCACAGTGACAACTCCCACTTTATGTGTGATTTTTTATCTTAACTCCACGCCTCTTGCAAAGACCCTCGCATTTACTTCTTACAACCCCATCTATAAATATATTAAACAACCATGGTGACATCACACATCCTTGTCTAAGGCCTACTTTTACTGGGAAATAATCTCCCTCTTTCTTACATACTCTAACTTGAGCCTCACTATCCTCATAAAAACTCTTCACTGCTTTCAGTAACCTACCTCCTACACCATACACCCGCAACATCTGCCACATTGCCCCCCTATCCACCCTGTCATACGCCTTTTCCAAATCCATAAATGCCACAAAAACCTCTTTAGCCTTATCTAAATACTGTTCACTTACATGTTTCACTGTAAACACCTGGTCCACACACCCCCTACCTTTCCTAAAGCCTCCTTGTTCATCTGCTATCCTATTCTCAGTCGTTCTCTTAATTCTTTCAATAATAACTCTACCATACACTTTACCAGGTATACTCAACAGACTTATCCCCCTATAATTTTTGCACTCTCTTTTGTCCCCTTTGCCTTTATACAAAGGAACTATGCATGCTCTCTGCCAATCCCTAGGTACCTTACCCTCTTCCATACATTTATTAAATAATTGCACCAACCACTCCAAAACTATATCCCCACCTGCTTTTAACATTTCTACCTTTATCCCATCAATCCCGGCTGCCTTACCCCCTTTCATTTTACCTACTGCCTCACGAACTTCCTCCACACTCACAACTGGCTCTTCCTCACTCCTACAAGATGTTATTCCTCCTTGCCCTATACACGATATCACAGCTTCCCTATCTTCATCAACATTTAACAATTCCTCAAAATATTCCCTCCATCTTCCCAATACCTCTAACTCTCCATTTAATAACTCTCCTCTCCTATTTTTAATTGACAAATCCATTTGTTCTCTAGGCTTCCTTAACCCATAAACGGTCCAAGCAGATCTACGTTCACTTGTGTAATGCTACAAAAGTAAATCTACGCTTTTTTTTTTTTACATATTTTCAAATATAACAAAAACAAAAAGTAGATCAAAGTTTTTTTTACACATTTTCAAATGTAAGAAAACAAAAAGAAGATCTACTTTTTTTTACATACTTTCAAATGTTGAAAAAACGTATATATACGTTCAGACAGTTTACGGGTTAACTTGTTAATCTCGCTCCGAAACTTTCTTATTTTCAACAAAATTTGTTGATAACACCTCACGCACTCTCTCATTTGCTCTCTTTTTACATTGCTTCACCACTCTCTTAACCTCTCTCCTTTTCTCCATATACTCTTCCCTCCTTGCATCACTTCTACTTTGTAAAAACTTCTCATATGCTAACTTTTTTCTCCCTTACTACTCTCTTTACATTATCATCCCACCAATCACTCCTCTTCCCTCCCGCACCCACTTTCCTGTAACCACAAACTTCTGCTGAACACTGTAACACTACATTTTTAAACCTACCCCATACCTCTTCGACCCCATTGCCTATGCTCTCATTAGCCCATCTATTCTCCAATAGCTGTTTATATCTTACACTAACTGAATCCTCTTTTAGTTTATAAACCTTCACCTCTCTCTTCCCTGATGCTTCTATTCTCCTTGTATCCCATCTACCTTTTACTCTCAGTGTAGCTACAACTAGAAAGTGATCTGATATATCTGTGGCCCCTTTATAAACATGTACATCCTGAAGTCTACTCAACAGTCTTGTCTACCAATACATAATCCAACAAACTACTGTCATTTCACCGTACATCATATCTTGTATACTTATTTATCCTCTTTTTCTTAAAATATGTATTACCTATAACCAAACCCCTTTCTATACAAAGTTCAATCAAAGGGCTCCCATTATCATTTACACCTGGCACCCCAAACTTACCTACCACACCCTCTCTAAAAGTTTCTCCTACTTTAGCATTAAGGTCCCCTACCACAATTTTACTCTCACTTGGTTCAAAGGTTTCTATACATTCACTTAACATCTCCCAAAATCTCTCTTCTCTACATTCCTCTCTTCTCCACATTCCTCTCTTCTCCAGGTGCATACACTCTTATTATGACCCACTTTTCGTATCCAACCTTTACTTTAATCCACATAATCCTTGAATTTACACATTCATATTCTCTTTTCTCCTTCCGTAACTGATCCTTCAACATTAGTGCTACTCCTTCCTTAGCTCTAACTCTCTCAGATACTCCAGATTTAATCCCATTTATTTCCCCCCACCGAAACTCCCCTACCCCCTTCAGCTTTGTTTCGCTTAGGGCCAGGACATCCAACTTCTTTTCATTCATAACATCAGCAATCATCTGTTTCTTGTCATCCGCCCTACATCCACACACATTCAAGCATCCCAGTTATATAAAGTTTTTCTTCTCTTTTTTAGTAAATGTCTGCAGGAGAAGGGGTTACTAGCCCATCGCTCCCGGCATTTTAGTCGCCTCAAACGACACGCATGGCTTATGGAGGAAAGATTCTTTTCCAATTTCCCATGGACAATAGAAGAAATAAAGAAAAACAAGAGCTGATAAATTAGACATGTGCAACTCTTGGGTATCTTTATTGAGGAAACGTTTAGCCACACAGTGGCTTCATCAGTCCATACAAAGGAGAAACTTCAAAAACAGGAGGAGAATAAGGTAATCAGTCCCTCAGCCTTGAGTCGATGTGGTCAGTCCATCACTCTTGAATACAATACGGCATATGAGCGGAGAAGCAGCTTATAAACCGTAGACTATTCAAGATTGATGGACTGACCACATCAACTCAAGGCTGAGGGACTGATTACCTCATTCTCCTCCTGTTTTTCAAGTTTCTCCTTTGTATGGACTGATGAAGCCACTGTGTGGCAAAATGTTTCCTCAATAAAGATACCCAAGAGTTGCACACGTGTCTAATTTATCAACGTGTTGGTTCTCTGAACCATTCATCTACAAGAACAAGAGCTATTTAGAAAAAGGAGAAAAACCTAGATTTTTTTTTTTTGTTTTTTTTTTCAACAAGTCGGCCGTCTCCCACCGAGGCAGGGTGACCCAAAAAAAAAGAAAGAAAATCCCCAAAAAGAAAATACTTTCATCATCATTCAACACTTTCACCACACTCGCACATTATCACTGTTTTTGCAGAGGTGCTCAGAATACCACAGTCTAGAAGCATACACATATAAAGATACACAACATATCCCTCCAAACTGCCAATATCCCAAACCCCTCCTTTAAAGTGCAGGCATTGTACTTCCCATTTCCAGGACTCAAGTCCGACTATATGAAAATAACCGGTTTCCCTGAATCCCTTCACTAAATATTACCCTGCTCACACTCCAACAGATCGTCAGGTCCCAAGTACCATTCGTCTCCATTCACTCCTATCTAACACGCTCACGCACGCTTGCTGGAAGTCCAAGCCCCTTACCCACAAAACCTCCTTTACCCCCTCTCTCCAACCCTTTCGAGGACGACCCCTACCCCTCCTTCCTTTCCCTATAGATTTATATGCTTTCCATGTCATTCTACTTTGATCCATTCTCTCTAAATAACCAAACCACCTCAACAACCCCTCTTCTGCCCTCTGACTAATGCTTTTATTAACTCCACACCTTCTCCTAATTTCCACACTCCGAATTTTCTGCATAATATTTACACCACACATTGCCCTTAAACAGGACATCTCCACTGCCTCCAACCGTCTCCTCGCTGCTGCATTTACCACCCAAGCTTCACACCTATATAAGAGTGTTGGTACTACTATACTTTCATACATTCCCTTCTTTGCCTCCATAGATAACGTTTTTTGACTCCACATATACCTCAACGCACCACTCACCTTTTTTCCCTCATCAATTCTATGATTAACCTCGTCCTTCATAAATCCATCCGCCGACACGTCAACTCCCAAGTATCTGAAAACATTCACTTCTTCCATACTCCTCCTCCCCAATTTGATATCCAATTTTTCTTTATCTAAATCATTTGACACCCTCATCACCTTACTCTTTTCTATGTTCACTTTCAACTTTCTACCTTTACACACATTCCCAAACTCATCCACTAACCTTTGCAATTTTTCTTTAGAATCTCCCATAAGCACAGTATCATCAGCAAAAAGTAACTGTGTCAATTCCCATTTTGAATTTGATTCCCCATAATTTAAAAACCTAGATGTATGTATATATATATATATGCATGTGCATGTCTGTGAAGTGGGACCAGAATAGAGCTCTCCGCTTCATTACGGGCACCAGGAGGAGAGATAGAGTTAAAATGGCAGATTTACATGTACAAGGTATTACTGCCTTAAATGTATGCCTTGACACCCTGAAGAAGAAACAACTCTATGCAATGCAAGAACTCTACATGCCAGATACAGAACATCCTCTCCAAGTTCAAAATACCACGGATTATATCATCAATACTCCTCCTCACAGGACTCAAAGAATGACTCTCCCACAGAGGGTCCGTCGTTTTATCCATAAAGATGATTACCATCGACCAATGATATTGAGCAACCTCCCTGCAGATGAAGATGATTGGTTAACACCAGAACCCTTCTATGTTTACTAAGAAAATCATCGCCCCCAATTAGGGAGACATCTTGTATAACATTCTACTGTTAAAATTATGCTACATTTACTATGGCGGGACACCACCTTGTAAGAAGCTATTGTATCAAGTAATTCTTTATAAACTGGCCAGAAAATTATTGCCTTCACTGCCATTTAAATATCCGTTGTGCAATCGAGCAAAAAAAAAAAAAAAAAAAAAAAATTGCAATTGGTACATTTACTACCAATTCAGAGTCGTGTACTTTTATATCTGTTATATCTATGTGACTCTGATGGGTTAGTATTATACCCCTTCAAGAATATTTTATTATTCCACATACACTTTTTAAATTACACCGAAGTGGTTGGGCCACTTACCTTTTATATCTTACCTCTCTCCCCCCTCTCACCCTTTTCCAATATTTCTATCTTTACCCATCCTTCTTCCTTACCCATCTTACCAAAGCTCTGGTCACAAGAAGAAGGCTAGGATAAATTATAGTCAGTGGTTAGTAATTTATCAAGTTTTTCCCTAGTAAGAAGTAGGGGTGTGCCGAAGCATCAATATCTATATTGGCTAATTCCAGTGGTATCAGTATTGACCTAAAATTAAATGTCTGGGGTGTATCTTAATGTAGATGGTATCCGTGGGTATCCCCTAATTTTAATGGTACTGGTATCGGGCTAAAACCGAGTGTTTGTATCAGCAAAAATATTGGTTGTTCTCCATCCCTAGTAACGAGTCAAAGAAACTGACACAGCAACACACAACGGCTTTGAAAATAGGGAGCAAGATTATGTCAATGAACTGCTAGATAGTTAAGAAGCAGCTACAAGAGAACTTGGAAACTCTCAACTGTAAGGCAAGAAAGGGGCAAATAAAGTTGTGCTAGTGATTCCATGACACTGGTCAACTTGATGACTTTCATTTAAGACCACCTTGACAAGTCTACAGTAGAAGCCTCGTTCAGAAGCAGGGCCCCGAGCAGTTACTGAAGATTATTATCAACTATGTACAATACTACAGTGTAAAACAAAAGATACATTACAGAATATTTGATATCTCCACTACAATCATCAACAGAAGCACCACAGCCATCTACCTAAAGAAGCACAGCCATCCATATCAGCCCAGTAGGACCAAAGCAACCCTCTCTACACACTTGCATGTCAACAAGAAAAAGTAATCAGAAGTGAAGGCAAATATGTAGTTTGACCTCTTCAAAATCGTTGGTCTTTTATTTTAGGGTCAAGGAATGCAACTCTTTTCCTATTTGTTCTTCACTCTTGTCAGCACTAAATTAGATTACACACTGATTTTCAGGAACAACCTACACATCACTGGGTTCTACTGGATACTAAATTTAAACTATTAAACCACTAAAACAGCTTGATTTTTTCAAAAAACACTGGCCATTTCCCACTGAGATAATGACCCAAAAGAGAAAATGCATCTACCATTATCATTCATTCAATCACCATCTTACCAGAATGTTCTGATATCACAGTACAGATGACCCACTAAACTACAATATCCTCACCTCTCCCACTTTCAGGACTCAAGTACAACTAACTAGTTTCCCTGAATCACTTCATGTTACTTTGTTCACACTTCAACAACAGTAAGTCCTCAAAAACCCTTTCTATAGAAATTATTCAGAATTGTTTCTTTCTTGGGTCACCCTGCCTTGGTGGGAAACTGCCAGTTTTGAAAAAAAAAAAAAAAAAGATAATCAGCAGATTGCATTTACAGGGCTAAAGTTTCAAGAAAGCTTTTAATAATTTAAAAAAAAAAAGTGCTTATAGGGAGACTGAAAATTGAGAAATAAAAGGCTTAGAAACATACATTTCCAAAGGAAAATTCAAACAGCAACAAGTAGCAAGCTCTCATACAGATTGTCACAAGGATCACTGCTTGTCCGTTTCTATTTTTTCTAAACTAATCAAAGGAATAAAAAGCTATATGACTCTTCACAGATAAGAGCCTACTCAAAATAACCAATAAAAATGACTATCCCTATGGGAAAATCTTGATAAGTTTAGCAAATCAAGAGATGGACAACAACGTAATACAAGTAAGTGCTATCAACTTGAAAGGAGAGTAAGCAAATATGAAGTAAAGTATTAAAAGCGGGAAGCTTTATGGTGACAAGTCACCATAAGATCATATTTTTTTTTTTTTCCAACAAATCGGCCGTCTCCCACTGAGGCAGGTTGATCCAAAAAAGAAAAAATCCCCAAAAAGAAAATATTTTCATCATTATTCAACACTTTCACCACACTCACACATTATCACTGTTTTTGAAAAGGTGCTCAGAATACAACAGTTTAAAAGCATATACATATAAAGATGCACATTTTTTTTTTTTATCACACTGGCCGATTCCCACCAAGGCAGGGTGGCCCGAAAAAGAAAAACTTTCACCATCATTCACTCCATC